>NC_091946.1:23990640-24290640 GCF_041260155.1 Ptychodera flava
TCACAAGCTTTATATTTTTTGTTATGAAAAGACGTAAAATTGTCTACTTCTTTTTTCTAGTACTAGTGTGACGAAATGCCACGTATCGGCCATGCAAACTGTGTATCGTATACAGTTAGTATGCAAATGCTCTACTTGTTAGATTAACTTTAGTCTAAGACTCTAAACTTCAGCCGCCAATGATGGTGATGCATATTACAAAACACAAATGTTGTGTTGAACAACTAGACATATGAGGTATGATTTGGGGAGCAAAACAGGAACACTACTTCACTAGGAGAATAAAAAAAACTGGAAAAATGTTTTACAAGTTAAATCACCTTATAGGCTCTTAAAATGTCAAAATTTCAACATATTTTTAAGAGCTTGCTATCCTCTCTCCAGACTGTCTTAAAGGACCAGTAGTTGTAATATTTTAATGATTTGTTTTTAACTTTTTTCATGTCAACTGAAGTGTCTTGTTCTAATCCCCAAAACATGTTGAGACACCCATTTCTTTTCTTGTCAATCCAGCATCTGTACGTGTAAATCGTACTAATATCGTTTACTAGTACTCTTGAATATCAGTCGGACCACTTGTAAACAATTATAAGGCTGTATGTCCATGTACAGGCTTGGTTTACGAGCTGAATACTGTGTACATCAACATGCTTTCGGGAGTAGAATAAGAAACTGAAGCTGGCAGGAAAAGCAAAAAATATTGAAAAACAATCATCAAAGTTTGTAGCTACTGCCCCTCTAACGTCACTCGAACACCTAAGATAATGTTCTAATGTTCTGTATGTATCGGAATATTAAAAAGATTACTTTTTGACTTCTTAGCTCAATCCTATCTTAACCCCAAATCTATTATCTGATTAACATTTTAAGAACCCTGACAGAAAGTATACACAGAGACTACTTCGGTTCGAAGAGATACTGTGTAATCTTTAAAAGTGAAGAAGACGTTGGCATTTTAATACCTTTAAGCGACAATTATGAAAGCGTTCATCAAATTCAGGAAAATCTGTCTGGTGCTTAGGGATTTAAAACTATGCAGACTCTATTAGGGTAATGTAGAGGTTCAGTCTTGACCTTTGACCCCAAAAGATTACCCTGAAGAGATGCAAGAGCAGTGGAGGACGTGGTCGAGCGATCCGCTGATGGATAGACGATTAAGCTGTGCACGAAACATCATTGTACTGCCTGACACCTGCTTTTACTGAATTTTATTTATAGCTAGCGTGATGGCTTCGATATTTATAGCCAAATGGTTTCTAAACCATCGGCCCTTTGCCTCAGGGACAATCCTCGAGAAACATCATCCTCGTCCCGGGAATTGGAATCCTGGGTCGCGGTGACCACAGGTGCCTAGACTTGCCTGTGTACATGCATAGAAATGCATGTACACAGGCGAGTCCAGGCACCTGTGGCGGTGACTGTGACTGTACGGGGCACCTTGACAATTTCTGCGCTGTTTTGCTCAGACGTATCATTCGACACAGGACCTTGCAAAGGAGACACACAAGTTTGAGTTGAAATTTGTCGCTGTGCTCAGCTGTGTTGCTTGACAAATTGAATCTTCTGTTCCATTCAGAATATGGAATGCCGTGCATGATGAAGAACACCCCGGTATAAACATAAAGCCCACTCATTATTGTCCACGATCACTATATCTAGCGTTGTAAGCATCTCAAAACCGCCAAAAATACTGTTGCCAATACATTCTCTTTTTATAACGGAGGCTCAAATGAGCGGTTAGGACACAACGTTTGTGGTAACTAATCATATGATCTAGAGTTTGGGCGTTTTTTCAAATTCAAAATGGCCGCCAATCATAGCGTCTCGACCATGAGAGAAAATTCGTTTTCTTGGAAACAAAGCAGATTTAATTTCCGCTCTCACTGTTTGAACCGAATACTTAAAAACTTACATACATCAAAATGGACAAGATTTAAAAAGACCCGATTCTATCTGAAAACATGTCTCCGCGTACATTTTACCTTGCAACGTGACTGTTGAAGATTCCGCGCCATTTCGCTGTGTAATTACTTGACAGAAAGCTCATCGAAAAGAACACGTCACGGTTGGCTGAAATCGTTGGCGATATGCAAATACCTCTGGCGAATGCACATCATCGTTTTCGTTATCAGCCTAATGACAAGTTAGTGGATCGGACCATGCTGAGAGATAATCCAACAGTTTGACCCTCGACCCCTGTGCGAAGCCCGTCGTGTCTCCTGGCAGTCTAACAAAGGAGAAATGCAAGTTTGATCGCTAGTTAGCGATAAGATCGCTATACGAAAAAAGTCCCGCGCTGCGGGTGGCAAAATAATTTTGACTGCTTCAACGATCGAAGTTTCAGTCAGTTTTTACAGTATCCTTGGAAACAACATCCAAACAGGGTCGTCACAATTAAAGATAAAGTTTACTCTAAGACATTAACCGCCCTTAATTTGCTGCAACGAAGTGAAATCAACAAAGGTCGGTAGAAGATCACGTTCTGTTTGTCATTTTGTCGTGAGATTGCTTCGCGATTTTTCTTCCTCAAACTTGACCCGTACTTGATTTATCAGACAACGCCGTTTGTAGCTCCTTCAACACACGTAAACTCGTTAACCAAAAGCGACATCAGCGGTAATTGAATGCGCGCCGCGCCGGCCTAGTCGTGATTGGAAACCCGTGCATGACTTGGTTTAAAGTTGAGGATAATATCACGATTAAAATGTTATAGGCATCAGGAAAATAAAAGTTTGAAATCTTTTACTGATACTTCGCCTCGGGGGATTTTGGAACCAAAATCCCAAAACACATAGTGCATTTTAAAATGCATTTTAAAATGGTACCACATCGAAAGAAAACTCACAGTTACTTAACATTGAAAATGATGACCTTTTTGCCGACAGTGCCGGCTATAAGGAGGAAACCGTACATTAAATAGTCGACTTTCTCAAAACCGAGGCAAAGAAAGCCGTATTTTATTGGCAGGGTTTTAAATGAATCCGCACAAAAGTTGTTGTGTACTCTAGAACTATCATGCAATCTGCGTTGTGAACATCTGTCCCCGAGGCCAGATCTATTTCAAGTCTTGGTGCCTCCGATAAATGCAAAAATGACAGCTAAAATGTGATATGGGGAAAAGATAGACGCATACTTCATTAAAAAAAACAGTATTCATCCCCGAAGCATTAAAAGAACACGACTTACTTGTGACTTTAACATTCACTATGGTAAGCCAACTAATTGAAACAAGATAGATCGTAAGGTTATTTAACGTGTTCATTTTTCTACCTTATCTTAAAGTTCCCCTAGTTTATCTTTATTTTTGACCAACTGAAGATGCTTTACTTATATTGGTATTCAAAGCCGCTGTAACAGTTTTACATTGTAATTACTGTAAAAGTTGGAGGCTTCGAAATATGAAGGCATTGTAATAATATATGTCGAATTTCCTGCCGTTTTGCTCTAAAAATTGGCTTTAAAAACCTATCCAAATGGTAATATTTTAGTTGAATTCCCTATGGGACCTTTACGGCCTTATAATGAACTACATATAATCAGAAGTAATAGATGACTTTGACCTCACTTGAACGATCTTGACCTCGTCAAGGTCGACGATTTCTATTGCATTGCGACCAGTCCTTAAACGGTTTGAAAGGTCAATCAAATGCACCTGTTTAAAAATGAAAAAATAATGCAAATGTATCATCAGGAAGAGATCGTGTTAACGTTGAAAAGTATTTGGAGATTACAGTGACATTGTTTCTTGACTGAACCAAGGTGTTGGATGTTATATACTAATGTAGTTTCCAAGCACAGACTATGATCAATTACAAACCCATTGACCCTGCTCTTTTTTCTTCGAAAAATGGCGCCTGTATTTGTCAAATTTTGTCGTTTACTTAGCTTTAGAGCGAGCAAAAACGTAATAATAAAACTGTTCTAGGTCGTCGCCCCTATTCCACATATAAACACAGTCCCGAAAACAATATATTTTATTTCGGCCTATGCCGATAAAACTAGTCTATTAACGAGATTGCAACTATTCTGGGATAATTGGATCACAATAAAATGTGATAGAAATATACACATTAACCTGTAAAATGTACTGTTTTACCTGATCGAGTAATTTACGTACGTATTAAAATATCTTTCCATCATTTCTCTTCCAAAAGAATTGTTCACAAAATGAAATATAGTTTCTACTGCAGCTTGTACAATTTTCCTATCTGTATGGTAGTCGACTCGTAAGTCGTTCTTGGTCGTCTGGCTAATTTTCCTTACGCTTCCCATCGTGCTTTTATGGTGTGACACGCCGGTATGTGAATCTTGGTATGGAAAGTCATCGCGCAATTCAGAAACTACGATCATGTTTATCGATGGCGCAGTGGGAGTGAAACTACTGCATATTAATCTTTGCCTTTTAAGTCGTTCAACGGAAATTGTACTGAATTGAATTGAATAAAGCACAAATATTTAACAGCAATTATTAATGTTCCATATCAAAAGTGCTGAACATAAAGGCCAAACCATGCACCCTTCTTGGGTCGAATAGAACACGTAACATTTTTGCTACTTTTAATATATTCTCAAGCTGTCTCTTCTGCACGATCACCCTACAATATTAACTCGATTCTCATGGCTTTCCTCAGATTTATCAAAAGGAAAGATGTCCGTTCTTGATTGCATGTCTGCGAGAGTCGTCTTCTTCTCTGTAACAAAGTACGTGTATTACTTTTTGGTGCACCAATCAACCGCCGTCAGCGAGATCTTCTGGTCACAGCACTGGTTGGAAATGCTTATGAGATGAGATCGCAAAGTAATTGAAGAATAAAGTGTTGGGTATAGAAATTGGAAGGAATTACGATTGCCCACCCAGTTTAACCGAGGCACATCTTGCAATATCAAATTTAGGACGTGATCTACTTAATTTTTTTTTGACTGCTCTATATGCAGTGCCTTGCGCATGTCCTTTGTTCTCTTCTCGCGCACAGTTTATTCTGTGCGTGACGTTGTCGATAACTACACTACATTTCCTGTGGACAAACGTCAACTATTTGCCTTGGTTTACGTCTAACAATCTTGTGTCGTTTAAACGAGATTCACATTCCGTTTCCCTGAGTAAAGTTTAGGAAATTCATCTCAAATATGATGCCAGCTATTGTTTGTTATATTATAATCTGTATAGCAATCAAGAGGAAATAAAAAAGTAAGAACTTACAATAAATTAAATTTACTTTACAATCCAAAGAACACTAAAGACATTACTTAGCCTACTATTTCCTGTGTTCAAAGTTTTGCTTCTCACATTTTCGACTTAAAATTAGTTTGCCTTTATATTTTTTGATTAACTACATCAATATCCAAACCTATCTTGAAAGTGATACTTGAAAATCTCTTCTGTTTGCCTCCTTACGAGAGATTTCAAGTTTCGAGCTTTGGTAAACCTGACACAATGTTGATGATGTTTATTGACTCAAATCGGAAGTGATGCTCGTCTTCCGTGATCCTATCATGACAAAACTCAAGTAAAGAATTCAAGCACAGCAGAATTCCGCTTCCAGGCCCTCCCGTGAAGATACAAAGGAGTAACGTTATCGAGATAAAGGCAACCCAGGAAAGGAAAAATGACTGTTCGACTTCTGCGCTAATTCGCACTCTCACTTTATCGCAGACGAGACCCCCAAGGCTAATAAGAAAAGTAGAATAAATCAACCTGCAAATTGCCTTGGCAAACCTGCTGATATTTGAAAACAGGGGACAAAAGTAACGAATGATAAGATTTAATTTTTCTGGCTCGCTAAAATTACAGTAGAAATACTGTGACTTCGATTCGCTCGGGAATGTGTTCATACTTTTGTGGTATATTTCTTATTTGCGCTCATCCTGCGGTACAGCTTAGGGGACATATATACTGCCATTCTACGCGCGACAATGACCTCACTTCCGATCACGTTCCTTCGCTATCGCTGCTAGTCTATTTGAAATGAGAACACGATATCTCTAAATGGGTGACCGGGGAGAAAAAACGCACCGCCTTCTTATTTGCCCAGCTGATTAGAAACGACGCAAATTGAAAACGCAATTACGAAAAAATCAGCCTATTGTTCAAAAATATGTGGCAATTGTCGGTTCCGATACACTCCAGCGATAACGCTTAACAATATTACCCGTGAGTATATGCGTGTTCGTCATCGACAGGACAGGACACAGAGAGGTACAAAATTAGATTTCGGAGCTTGATATACGACCGGATAGAAAAAGAAAACGCCCTGGTTACGCGTTCTGCTCCAATTTCTTATATCCTTATTATTTACCAAGGGATGAATGAGTATTATTAAATTCTTCTACGCAGAAACAATATAGTTTTCTACCAGATCAATAACAGATTGGAAACTTTATCCAAAGCCCCGCTTTTATCAAATTAATTTTCTTTGTTGTGTTTTCTGAGTAACAGACAGAGGCAAATGCAACGGGATTTAGAAATGGTGCCCTTTCAAATTATTTGTTCTCATTTTTTTGTGATATCGCTCGCATTTCGAAATTATAGATATTTTGCCGCCTACTTTTTTTCCTCTCAGCCGTCGATCGATTTTGTGGCAATAACCCGTTAAAATGTCCTTGCGTCTCAGCGAGGTTATTGTCACCTTATACGGTTTTTTAAAAGAGGAAAATCAAGGGTGCAACAGAATGAAAGAAGAGCGCAAAACAGGGGGAAAGTATACAACATATATAATCAATAAAAGAACAAAAACAAAAGTGGAAAGTATAGAATCCCCCCCCCCCAATAAAACAAACACACAAAAAACGAAAGTGGGGTGAGAGTTTTGCAAATGTGGAATTTAAAGTGCATTCTAAACAGAATAATAACAACCCTTCCATCTCATATAGTTTGTAAACCATCTTTGTCCAAAAGTTAGGTTATTGTAATACTCCCTTGTCATATGAATTTATAGATAAGAATAACAGAAGTAGAATCGCTGATTTTTGTTGGGGGGGTAGTGTTTGCCAAGGAAAAAATGAAATATTTCTGAGATTCAACCATAAATCCCAATACAAGACGATATGTACGATATAAAAAATAAATGCAGACTGGA
Source organism: Ptychodera flava (assembly GCF_041260155.1). Classification (NCBI taxonomy): domain Eukaryota; kingdom Metazoa; phylum Hemichordata; class Enteropneusta; family Ptychoderidae; genus Ptychodera; species Ptychodera flava. The sequence goes on from NC_091946.1 coordinate 23,997,717, forward strand.
AGTAACTCCCTCCTGTGTAGTCTGTTTCGGTTTGCAGTTCGTTAGCACAGCAGATAGCTCATCAACATGCATTTCTGACAAGCAAAATAAATGTTTTGCCTCAGTTTGCTGTATTCGTACTATTCTTAAGCTGAGTTGACGGCATGTTTCGCCTACCATATTCCGTCTGTGTGATTCAGCGTGCAACCGAGTATCATGATTCGGCTCCCATACCACGCAAAAATCGCCAAAAAAATATCAGTCGCAGACTTTGTAGCTTTATTGTCAATACAGAGAACAATTTTCGAACAAAATCCATTAGCGATAAGGCTAGGCGTACATATAAACTGCTATTCACGAATTTAGTCTACAGGCATGTACTTGATATAAAAGCACGCCTAAGGCGTCGGCTGTCATTATCCATTCAGACTCCACTTCAGCAACCGAGCTCTGGTAAAACTAGATCTCTTAATGTTGCCACCACACACACTAACACACTGAAATATTTTAATACACCCCCCGGTGAACAAACTGACGATGTCTATTTTGTATTTTGTCTGTCTATATTTCAGATATAGCGTGCCTGTTTGTGAGTTAGTTTTGGTGTTGAGAAAAATGGATCGTGATGACGGTTCAAAATTGCTTGAACAAAAGAATAAATTATCTGAAGAATACAGAATTTGATCGATCTTTTCTAGTGTGCTGACTTGACAACTAAGAAGGAATGAAGGAATACCATTTTATATATCTGTAATGCATATATATATATATATATATATATATATGTGTAATAACACACAGTACTTCAAGTGCAAATAATGTCATCGAGCATCGAGCATTGTAATTTCACACGAGGACACTGTATGCTTTGATTATTATATATATATATATATATATATATATATATATATATATATATATATATATATATATATATATATATATTATACATGCTTTATTATTTGACCCTTGGATAAAAAATAAAACATACCTTTAAAGTCCGAATATATGACTTCAGTGTATGCTGTGATGACCGGGGCAGAAAAGAGTTGTTCAAACTTTTTGTGTTAAAAGGTAGACCACTTTATCAGACTTTATCGCCATCCAAAGTAAACAGACCGTAATTTTGCCATTTGAAAGTCGTACTTGCGACGGCTTCTGGCTAATGACTCAGGCAAAAGATGGAGTGTGCTGATATTGAGTCTAAAGATGGGTAAATAAATTCGATTTGCGCACTCTTTGCCCGGACAAAAGATGACTCAGAGACGCGGAAACGGTATTTTTTTTTCTCTCGCGCTCCAAGTAGGCGAGAGCCTGCAAAGCTTACGTATGGCTAAATTAACGTTGTCGTGTGCTCGAGGTATTGGTCTTTCATTAAGGGCTTTCTAGAGTCCTTGCAAGTGCAACGAGAGCAAGAAAATTTAATTATAAACGGCAGTGTCATAACCCTGTTAAAATAAAAATGTTACTGGCTCTTGACAGGGTAGGAAACAAACAGTCGGGTTCCCCCCGAATCGGTGACTGAAAATGTCGTTTCCTTTACCATGATTGCGTATCGACTGTAGCTGCATTTTAGTCGCCAGGCATTACGCTTATAAAGGGATAGCAGATACAACTTTCGTAACTCTTGCCTGCTTTGTTTGACTTGTACGTAGGAGTTTCAGTATTAAAGGTCAAGTGGATCAGCAACTTTTGATGATGATTTTATCACTATTGTTGTTTTTAATGTCAACTACAGTTTCTTGTTCTACCGCCTAAAGGTTGTTGAGACACACAATATTCAGTTTTTGAACTCAGCCCGTATATGAGTAGACTGCAAGTGAATTCTGGTCCGGACTAGAATTCAAACGTAAACAATAACAGTGCATTCTACAAGTAAGGACGTGGTGCTGGCAAGTTAAAAAGAAGATGTTTTTAAGATTATTTGATTTGGGTAGAGCAACAAGAACCTGTTATTGCTATACAAACCAAAAATAGTGACAGAAATCATCAAATGTTACAGCTACTGGCCCACGTCATCGTGATATTTTCCTTGGGTATGTTGAAACACACAGCGTGCGGTCCACGATGCGACAGCTCGTACTCGTACGATCTGTATCGCAATTTCCCCTTATTGAAGTTAATTTGGATGTCAAAATCGTTTTGGATAAACGCAGTTTTATACGGTTCGCCGATCAACATGCATGTTACCAATTGAAGATAACACGCCAAGCGTGGCAACTGTAATTTATTAGTTTGCACAGCAGTTTACTGTGGGTCACCCAATTGCACTCAAAGAACGAAAAAAACACAAGTTACAATTTACTGCACTACCAGTATAAAGCACAATCTCGAGTTCTGTAACCAAGATAGAAATTCCCTGAGTGTCATCTGTGGTGTGTGTGTGTTTTTCCGACAAGCAACATGGTACACTGACGCAGAAATAATGCGGTTTGCGCTTCAAAGAACAGGACAAATAGACATGGGGATTACGGGACTACGTATTACGTGTATTTCAGGTCGACCTAACCTGCACGATCACTTTTCATTCAAAATGTCACGCCCAATGTACAGCGCGGGAATTCAGCGCGGGAATACATGTGTCATCATGCTTACACAGTAGTCGGGAACGCAAGAGCTGTGACCCTGGTTATGTGGGCGACAATTCAATTTTTCTGAACGATATCTTTGCTCTGGGCGAGGATAATTGATAAAGCTCGCGGAATGGCGGCTTTCCGAGACAAAAATCTTCTAAAAGGTACCCCTATTTTCATCAGAGACTATCTGTCGCTTGTTCATCTGTTTTGTTGTCCACGTAAAAACTTTTTGTTAAATTTCGCATCTGCGGGATGTCATGAAATTCCAGCCCGCTCGTTGAGATGTATTTATCATCGCAACATGTGTTTTGGGCGCCTCAGACGATTATACATTTCTTTCTAATATATGTTATTTTAATGCTATGAGATCGTTAAGTGCTGGATTCCAGTCGAAATAACAAAATCTTGTTATCTTCTATCCAATAAGTAAAACACGATGACACCAGATTCACGCAGCACCGACAATTACATTTTCAATCAATGTACTTCGATCATTCAATAAGCCGACAATGGGAGGAGATGGAGGGTTTACAATCATCTGCTGACCTGGAAAAGTGAAATGAGCGCCGTACGGGAGGGCGCACAGTCACTTAGTAGAAAGAAATCGTTTTACGACTTTTTCGGCGAAAATATTACCAACATCGAAACCATAATTATTGCACATAGTGTGCCTTAAGTTACAGAGCTCGTTTAGACGCGCAAACATATTCACCACAGGAATGCTGATAAATGTATCGACAACGGTATTAATTTCCCAACGCCTATTACCATGGCAACAGATCGCAATGCCCAGCGATCCGTGCCGGCTTGGCTGGCGCACATAGTCGGATATTTCTATATGTCCGGTTTCAACAGCTTACATGCAGCTACGAACGCATATTAGTTAGATAATTATGCCGATATTGCTCGATACATTCAGTTTAATGTACATGTAGTTTGTCTTTTGACATTTCTATGACATTTCTATAGAAATATAGCAATTTATTGCGCGTGGAAAGCCTACAAGTAAGCTGACCTCCCCCCGCCAAGTAGTAATCGCAACAAGTAACGCTTGTGGGCCATCTCAATTTCTTTCAGTTTGAAAGTCTATCCCGGGGAGGTTTATTCGAATATATCAATATATTCGTCTCTATCAACCAGCGTGTGGAGTTTTATTCACAGTTTAGAGACCCCCTTCTCCACAATGCAGCGCACACGGCGGTTACAGTATACGTCACACCGTTTTTCGTGGAAGCAAATAATCCACATATTAACATAGAAGATAATAGCGGACAATTACAATCCCCAAAATGCGGGGCTGATACACCAGTGCTGCTAAACATTTAGCAGTTGAGGTTGTCCATGATTACGTATGATCACCCGCGCCCCACGTCACCCCCTCCCCACCCATAAGCTTTGCAATGCTTTCAAGAAAATAGTACAGACAGACCTGGAATATTGATTTATTCCTACTTATGTACTTTATAGGGCTCGTGTATTACACCACATAGTTCCCAAAATCTCAGTCGTTTCGCACCATCGCCGCTCCTTTTTCAAATTGTGGGTTTGATGACCTGTGGAAAAGTGCAAAAATGTCCCTGCCTCATTCCAGGGCCTTTTTTCATATGTGCGTAGATAGGGTCAGAAGGTTTAAATAAAATTGTAGGTCGGGTAACTGAAACACAAATACTGTGTTTTTCAGCCTGATTGCTCCTAATTCGACTGTATTTGTTAAAGTTGTCAGATATTTGCTTCTTTAGTGAATGCCAAATAGGCCTAACGTAAAACAAGCGATCTGTTTGTTTGTTTTCGGATGCATATCTCAACATAACTGTTAGGTGGTCATTTGCGGTCATTATTGCCCCTAAGTGTACAAGTACATGTGTATGCGAGATATATTACATATGTACACTTCCCACTGCGAGGTACACGTATAATGTACACAGTTCTTTTACAATCTGTGTGCATTTGCTCCAAGTTAAATCTTTGCATTTCCTTGCGTTGCCAAAATGATACCGTCTCTCTTCCATATTCGTGAACACGTGGTCACATCTTTCGGAGTAAGATTCAAATTTCCCATGCTGCTGGACTTGAAATAATTGGACTTAAATACGATGGCGATCATGTCGAGGACATGTTTCAGTTAGCTAACCAAGGTATACGGTGCACACAGCGGCGACTTCGACAAACGTTTAGCTGTATACATGTATGCAGGTCCAACCTGACTACAGTTCACGTAGTACAGAGTTGGAACAGCCGTCTATCTTTGTCCTTCACCATCTGCGAAAAGCAAATTCCAATGTTTATGCACTACAGAACTACACATTGCTCCCTACACCCAATATTAGGAAAATGGTAAACTATATATCTCGTCTTGCGTGAATGTGAGAACGTAAACCTTGTATTTAGACAATAATTATTACTGTTTTAATTGGGTCTCAGTGATCCGGTGATGTTCATTTCATATTTCCCGATTTGACCTCTCGACCATAAAACATAGTAGCTTTTCCGAACAAGAGTCGATCTTAACACAATTAAAAGAAAATTGAAGACCCAGATATTGTATCTGAGAGAGAGAGAGAGAGAGAGAGAGAGAGAGAGAGAGAGAGAGAGAGAGAGAGAGAGAGAGAGAGAGAGAGAGAGAGAGTTTGCCAACCGCGTTACAATGGATAAGTCAGTGTTTTCTGCATAAAGCGGTTCCGTGTATTGGTCATTTTCGCTGCTGTACACGTACTTTCTTTGACATTATTTGGAGTTACGGAACGTAATAGCGACCAAAATCAATCTAATTTGCCTGGCGATTGATTCAGATGATCGTTTCATGTTCACCATCCCGCGGGCCGCGTCTCCCAGGTGTCGAAGTTAGAATCTTTAATTCCAATCTGCAGGTCGGCTGAAATTTCTCAAAAGTAGCGAGTTCGCCGTGCGTTAATTGACCTTGGATGTTCCATGACCGATGATTGCGGCACGCTGATATGAAAACAAGCATCTTAAAGCTATTTTTCGGCTATTTTTACTCACACAGTGAGTTTTTTTGTTGACTTAAAAATACGCAAAATTGGTCTGGTTCACAGGGGAATTCCTGAAAATTGCAATGCTGCAATGGGTTTGTCGTGGAAATTTTTTATGTAAGCTTAGTTTTATCCATGTCATCATTGTCATTGTCATTGTCTTCGTTGTTGTTGTTGTTGTCGTCGTCGTCATCATTACATCATCATCATCATCATCATCATCATCATCATCATCATCATCATCATCATCATCATCATCATGTTCACCACCATCCTTTTTCTATGCTGATTTTAATTTCTAATGATGCGATATTATTTCGATAGTACTTTCGATACGGATTTCACGTCTTAAAAGTCAGTGTCGATTGTTGATAAATTGTTTTTTCTTTCTTTTGTATCGACCTTGCTTTCACAGAGATGGCATGACGACTATGTAACGTGGAATGCCAGCGAGTACAACGGACTGGAGAAGCTTCGCGTACCTGCCAGTATGCTGTGGCTACCGGACACGGTCCTGTACAACACGTGGGTTTTCCCCCAATGCCAATTGGCATCGTTGTAACTCATGGATAACCATGGGTGGCAGTAACTTTCACTTTTTTAGAAAAGAGATATTATTAAGAAACCAAAGCGTTATTCCTGAGGGAAAAGTTACCCAACATTTTAACGTAAATTAGCGGATTCTTTTGCGATGATTATATCTGTGTCCGGGTTACTATTCAATCGAACTGCATTTTGAAATAGGTGTGTCGAGCACGCAGGCGCCAAAAAATGCTTCTCCGGTACCCTGGACTGTCAAAGCACAATAGTTTAATTGTCTTTCAGAGTTTAGTCATACAGTGAAGTTCAACGTGAAGATGAAATATGCAGTGGAAAATTACAACTCACATTCTCTGTGTGTTATTCTCTCGTATTACATGTATTTGGCAATTTGAATGTGCTTTGTGACCTTTAAAATTTGTTTCGATCCAGAACAATGAATTCAAGCGACTCTTTTCCATCGTTTTTGAGATAATATTTGCTTTATAGTCGATGAGAAATGTCTTAGTAAAAAGATTTCTTTTCTTCCGTCCATCCGCTTTCAGTGCCAAAGAAGACAACGAAAATTTCATGCTGGACGTTCAAACCAACATCATCATCAACGCGAGCGGCGGCATCGACTGGAGCGCCCTGGTGATCATGAAGACGTTCTGCCCGGTCAACATTTTCTACTTCCCGTTCGACACCCAGCAATGCGAAATGAAGTTCGGCTCGTGGCAGTACGACGCCAGGTTCATCGACTATTACGAGGGTCCGGCCGATGCCAGCAATTACCAACACAACGGGGAATGGGACACCGAAGGTCTGTACACACCTCTGGTGTATTCACTCCGACAATCACCCGCGCTCTATCGAACAGAAAGGAAGCGCGTAGTCGCTCCGCGTTCTTCACAAAGGCCCGCTCTGGTTGACATGGGAACTAGTATTTATCGACAAACTCCCACAAAATTGATGGATATTATATTACGCCTGCCTGCCGAAAGTTTGTGCCTTAGCGTCGTGTTTCCGATCGAAAAGCGCTATTACTGCTGTCAATCTCAAAGTAATTGGAAGCAGAGAAAACGGTTCCAGAGCTTTACACTCATCCCAGCTCAATTATCCAGTTTGCCCTTGTCGATGTTCAATCCGTCGATTTCATACTCATACTCCGCAGCTCGTTTTCATGCATTATATTCTAGAGAGAGAGAAAGCAGGCGTCACTCTGATGTAGTCAATTTTCCTCCGTGGATGTGACGTCCGCCATAGTGATCATAAAAGCTGATTTGGAGCGAAGGAGATTGGCAGGTCTTTGTGGATATGAGTGTGATTTAAAAAACTTGGGGGGAAGGAGAGCAGTTTTATGAGCCATATTTAAAAATTGATAATAATGGACCGTACCTAGCCTGCACATTACACATGACGACTGTATTGACTCACAAACATCGCTCCCGAGGGGTCGTCTCTTCTCGTTAATGCCTCTAAAATGCACAATTCTTCAGTGGTAGTTAGGCTGTCGACAGCCAAATCAGAGCATATCGGTTGCAATTTGTGTCGAACGCGTTTGATTGATGCTGTCGGCGCGATGAAGTGATCGATTTTGTCGAGTGTGGTTTACCGAAATGTCAAGCCACCATTCATTTTTAAATTGTGCCCGTTTCCGTGACCCCGAGGAAATTTTTAACCGTTGCGTGCACCCTACTGGGGACGTTTATGGAACGCCATCATTTGTGCACTGTCCTCGTTCGCGGTGATATTTTAATTAACTCATTTCGACGGATGATGAGGAAATGTGACATTTGTCACCGATATAGGTTTCTATAGGTATGTGAAGTGACAAGAATGAATCAAGGGAGGTAATACAGCTACTTTTGGAGCCTTATGAGCTTTGAAACCCCAGATTCGTCGCGATGATACAATTTGTAGGCCTATGATGTGGTGCAAAGTAGTTCTGCGCAGTGGAACTTGTTCAGAAATGCCCAAGAAAATGAATCACAGAAATACTTTCATGTCGTAACCATGGCAATGGGATATTAACTTCAAACTATATGACCGTATACGCGCGACGTCTAGGAACACGCGACAAAAAGCCTGCCGTGATTTTATTTTCAAACACAGATTGGGGGTTGGGGTGGGTTCTAGATAATGCTCCAAGTAATTTCGTTCTCGCACGCGCTTTATTGCTGGGCTTGCAACGGTCAGACAACTTGACACCGCCGCTCCTCTTGTGTGTGTGTGTGTGTGTGTGTGTGTGTGTGTGTGTGTGTGTGTGTGTGTGTGTCAAGCTAGCGAGTGAATGTAGGTGTTTACAACGTCCAAATGACAACATTGATGAACCGAAAGAGTGAAACCGTTTGATCATGATCTAATTGATTGAATTTTATCGACACTCAACGAATTCAATGAGTTTTTACACCAGGTAGACTTAACAGACAGACAAGACAATATTTCAAAGCGTCGATTTATTTCCTACCTCTCATTCGACTGGCGCATGGTCGGTTGATACTGCGGGACATGCAAGCACGTACAGCCATAGCAGACCGTATATTTCCATCGTATACTTGTGAAATCTTAGACGAGATATACCAAGTGATATTTAGCGTTCGAAAGATTTGTATGAATAAGTTATTGGATCGAAAAAGAAATCAAGCACCCGACAAAAGTTATTAAAAGCACGGTAATATGAATTTTTCACAAATAATGACGCCACCATGAGTGTATTCGTGTATCAAAAGAACGTTTCCTGGAATGCATGTCGACGATCGACGAATACGACTTTTAAATAGACAGAGTATTTGTACCCTGAGAAGTTAGGATGATTTTATAATCTTTTGAATGACATATTCATCGCATGAATAGCTGAGGCAATCAAGATCTCGATCTCGCTGTCTCTCTGTCTCTCTGTCTCCGTCTCTCTCTGTCTCTGTCTGTCTGTCTGTCTGTCTGTCTCTGTCTGTCTGTCTCTGTCTGTCTGTCTGTCTGTCTGTCTGTCTGTCTGTCTGTCTGTCTGTCTGTCTCTCTCTCTCTCTCTCTCTCTCTCTCTCTCTCTCTCTCTCTCTCTCTCTCTCTCTCTCTCTCTCTCTCTCTCTCTCCTCCTCTCTCTCTCTCTCTCTCTCTCTCTCTCTCTCTCTCTCTCTCTCTCTCTCTCTCTCTCTCTCTCTCTCTCTCTCTCTCTCTCTCTCTCTCTCTCTCTCTCTCTCTCTCTCTCACGTACGGTCATACCATGAGTTATAGTAGCTAAAAGTTCATATGCACACCATGGTTTAAACTCCCTATTGATACTTGTGCCAAATTCTAATCATGGAGGAAATTCGCTTGCGTTAAGGCGCCTTTAAATCTTTAAACAGAGTTACATACCCCCTAGGAAAATGTCGAATAGTAATACCAGCAGGATCTCGGCTATTAGACAGTATTTTCCAACTACTTGATTGTCATCCCTTTTATTAGTCATCGGACGAGTGAATCATGACCGCCGAAGAAGTCTGAAAGCCTCTTCATCGATCGACTCCTCGATAAAAGTCGTCGTGCGAGCTATGCATATTGTCCTTAGGTTTTTAATGCAGACTTCAACCACGGAGCACAAAAGCGGGGGCATCTTCTTTCCATTGACGTAAAAGAAATAAGTGTAGGAGAAGGATGGTTCTTTCATCAATAGGGAATAAAATTTGTATTCAATTTCGGAGTAAAGTTCGCACGGAGAAAATTATACCCGGTCGATTTTTGGACACCCTCTATCGATATTGACTGGTCCGTCCCTTCGCGTCATCGCTTTAATGGCGTTACGGATGCCAATCGGTCAAGCTCTCACTAATCGGGCAGCAAAAAACGTCTGGCATGTTTTACGCTGATATGATTTAAAAGAGGTTCGACACCGGTTCACACAAATAACAGCCGGGGCATTTTCAAGATAATGGCGGCTTCGTGCACACAAAGCTGATCGGGCGTGTCTACTGGGAAATGAAGCCACGCTGAGAAAAGCCCGGTACTTCAGCGTACGCTTTTCTTATACAGATAGCGTTTAGTTGCTATGGGGGAGAGAGAAATACTCCCGTCAGTTCTCTTCGATGAATTTCACCGCGCCGCTTGCAAATACGCGAGGTCGGTCCCACACCGGCACGATGTCGCATCGCACCCAGGGCAGCATCTCAACAAACACGCTCCCCAAGAAGAAAAGTGCTCCAATGGAATTCTATCAAAAAAAGACCCACTCAACATCACGGTGATCGATATGTCTCGTATAACTGATAACAAGGGAGTATTTGATATTATCTCTTCTTGATAACCCTTATCGTCCGCTGCATATTAAGTGTGTGTCATTCGCGAAGGGTTCAGATCATGTGAATGCTGTATGTATTTTTTTCTTGATCCGAGGGAATCAGTAAACATCAACCAGTGCGCAGAGTTAACAGTTTCATGTAAATTATTTCTGAGCTCTTACGTGTCCCTGAAATTGAAATTAAAATTGAAGTTAAGAACAAATATTTTTTATCCTTTTTTGCTTGTAATGCAAGAATTGATCCTAATGCTGCAGCGTAAAATGTGTCCCTTGTCTATCTTTTCTTCTGCAACATTAATAGACCGAGAGAAATAATGTTTCTATGCTACAACACTCATGTCCAGCACCGGCTCAAAAAATAAATTACGTTTAATTTAATATAAAAGAGCACCATCAGAACTGTGTGGTGAAGTACGCCCTCTACGAGAATAGTGTCAGACTCCGCACAAACCGCTGCCGATATGTATATTCTATATTCTGCTCAGCATTCATTTCAAGGTTTGTCTCCATGACTGAAACTACGGCTTCGTTCATCCCTCTGGGACAGGACATATTCGGGCAATTAGGGGAGCTGTTAAAACGCTCAGTATGCACGATAATTCCTGAAACCAATGAGCCTTGCAAAAATTATCAAAAATCACATTAACTGCAAAAATCCTATTGTATCAATTGTAGACCAGGGTGGCTTCTGAAATACGAACAATGGTTTTGTATTTATTTTTTAAGCTATTCACTGAGAGTGTTAAAGGATTATTTCTCGATTAAGTATACATATCCAGTCGTTTCACTTGTATAATTAGGTATGTACGCTGTGCCTATGGGATTTAAACTTTTATGACGCAAAACATTTCACCACACAGCACTGGGTAAATCGTTGTAAATCGTGCAATAGTGATTGCATATCCTTTCGGAGTTTGTGCATGAGAGAGAGAGAGAGAGAGAGAGAGAGAGAGAGAGAGAGAGAGAGAGAGAGAGAGAGAGAGAGAGAGAGAGAGAGAGAGAGAGAGAGAGAGAGAGAGAGGGGGGGAACAGACAGACAGATAGATAGAGACAGAGAGACAGAGGGAGAGACAGACCGAGAGAGACAGATGAAGACGGACGGACTGACAGACAGAGACAGACAGACAGACAGACAGACAGACAGACAGATGTAAACGAACGAAAGGGCGGGCAGACAGACAGACTGACAGATAGACAAACAAACAAACAGAGATAGACAGACAGAAGTTAAAGAGATAGCTCGTGAGAGGGAGAGGAAGAGAAAGCAGAGAGATAGAGAAATGGATGAGGAGGAAAGGATGGGCGAGAGAATGTGATCGCTTACATAGCATACAGTTTGCTGGTGTATTTCCTGCCCACGCTCTACCATTTTATGCACTTGTAGAGTCGAGAAATACAATCACTTGGCTATAGCTATAGCTTCAGTACTAACCGTCTCATTCTGAGGCACTTTGAACAAGAACATACAACAGTGTATATTTAGTTTATCTCGACTTTGTTAAATGCATTTACTTTTACTACAAATGAGTGTTTGGAAAGTAAAGAGTTTGCGAGTAGTTGTACGGCCCATCTTCAAACACGGTCACGGAAATCGAGATCTTCGCGATAGAAGAATGTTAAATCAACAATATGGTCAAGATGACGTATCTATGACGTACAATAGCGTCATTAAGCTGCATCCGTGAAACGAATGCAATATGTGCGACGCCATTCAACATTTTCCATATGGCTCTGTCCCACTGATTTTTGTTAATCTGCGAGATTCTCATTGTCTCACTTTAATATCTGCCTCCGTCTAAACGCCCTTATCCTATATGACTCTTCATATTTAAACAGTTATTAAAGTTTCTTGACAGTGGAAACCATGCTAAACACTCAGGGTTTAGGGTCAAATAAACGCGTATATGCATAATGTGTACACACATATTCACATAATACGCATATGTATGTATGTATGTATGTATGTATGTATGTATGTATGTATGTATGTATGTATGTATGTATGTATGTATGTATGTATGTATGTATGTTTTGAATCGACTTCCCAGTAGGCACCTCATTTCAGTGAACATTTAGATAAAGGCGTCCTATAACATGTAGAGTTCTTGGAAATTGAATGCATATTTAATGTATTTCAAAAACTTAATGTAATTTATGCCAATCACCGCGCAATTTTGACATTCTTTCTCCCTGTTCCAGGCATCACAGTCGTAAGAAACCCGGGAATATATTCCTGCTGTCCGGGGAGGGAGTACCCGGATGTGACGTTCACCATCACGATTCGCCGGAAGCCGCTGTTCTACATCTTCAACCTGATCATACCGTGTTTCCTGATCTCTGGAATGTCCATGCTTGGGTTCATTTTACCCTGTGAGTCGGGCGAGAAAGTCTCACTTGGTATAACCGTGCTGCTGTCTCTGACAGTGTTCTTGTTGGTCGTTGCGGAGACTATGCCCGCTACCTCTGACGTCATACCCCTGATTGGTAAGTGTACTCAGATGGAAGACGCTACCAACGAACATTTATTTGTTAATTTATTTTATTTGTTGAAGTATTTACTTTCTTATTAATTCATGTATTATTTATTTATTTATTTATTTATTTATTCGATCGTCACGTAGTTTTACTTCAACACGTTAAATAAAGTTATAATGCCAAAAACAGGAAGTATACATAACGTTAAATACATGAAGTTATCAGTCATTTGTTTATTTGCTGAAGATGGTGATGTCCCGAAGTGACGGAAAAATTGATTAATATTGGCATTTTGATGAAAAAAAAACAGTGGTTATGAGAAATATGTATAATGGTGATATTATAAAATGTATTTATGTATTTAATTACTCGTTTCTCCTATCAGAAAAAGCGACATTAAAAAATGGGCACACGTAAGCTTCAAGAAAATCGATCACGGGCTATTGTGACGTTCATGACTTCAGATTTTCCTTGGAAGAAGTCCTGTCGAGTCTATAATCCGGTTGCGCCGTTATTTATCTTGAAATTCTAAGAAAGAATGTCTTCAATAAGTAAAATCATACTAAAATGACACACCGGCGATGTCATCATCAGGATTAACAAGATTAAGTGACTTTGAACTCAAGTAATTCCTCTCGATTCACTGACCAAAGCCAACGTCGATATAGGTTTTGGGAAAGATTAAAATCACTATGTTATTGTTCATGTCGCTTTTTTGCTCGTCACCAGGTCGGTACTATATATTCACCATTGTCCTAGTCGCCACTTCGACGACCATGACGGTCCTCGTTCTGAATTTTCACCACCGCCACCAACCGATGCCCCGGTGGATGAGAGTCGTCTACTTCCGGTTCCTGGCCCGCGTGCTGTTCGTCGACCTCCCGGCCTTCATCAAGGCCAAGGAGGACTGCAGGAATTGCATCATCACCAACGCCAACAACATCAAAGAGGAAGAGGTTAAAATCATCAAGGCCAGTCCGGAGCGGAAGAAGGTCACCAACGACCACACCAAAAAGAACATGACGTTCAAGGACAAGGTCCTGCTCGACATCCTCAAGCACGTGCAGAAAATTTCACAGAGACACGAAAGCAAGGACAAGCATACGAAAGTAAATATAGAATGGCGCGTGGTGGCCAAAATTACAGACCGTTTCTTCCTCATAATTTACATAATCTGCGCTATTTTGATGAATGTGTCAATCACTGTACAGGCTCTCATGCATGTCTAGCTGCATCTGTAAAGAAAAGCCGAGGGAAAAAAACGAGAAAGCTCCAAAATATGAAGCGTTCTTTCTCTGAGGTGCCGTGTGGTTTTTTGTAACTTTCCGTTTTGAGACAGACTTGGTATTTAAATGTCAGTGTTAACAATTGGGAGGAAAATCCTCGTTGTTGCGGATTGTGAAATAAAAAATGTAAAAAAGGAGTCTTAGGAACGCCGAAAAGAGAAGTTTCAAACGAATCGTGGATATGTATTGCCAACATCTGATGTGTACGCACACACGTGCACTTTTGCAGCAAAATACCAGCCTTCAATATGAAAAAACAATCGGAGTGCCCTCTACGATAAGAATAAGAAGCTCTACATCTACGTCTTTAGGCAGTGTATTTTTTATCCTCTGTTTTACAGGAAGACTCTCTCTTAAAATCGTGGAAAGAGAATTGTCGACGCAGAAGCTCAACAGGATGTTAGACCGCATGGTATTTCACTTGTAGTTGGCAGTACAAACAAAACCTGTAATTTTAATGATAGTGTCAAGCAGCCAGCACCGCAAGACCGCCATGTTCCAACCCCGCTACGCCATCGCCTGTAGTAGCTGTTGTTGTCATGTTAGTGATGTTGTTAACGTAGTGGATTCTTCAGAAACTGTGAATTTTTTGTCAACAATAGATGTAGATTAGATTATGAACGATAGCATGCTTTTTTGCATGTGTGCACGCTTACAACTCGCATTCTCTGTAGTAGTGCGACCTCAACGACTGTATATTGTTGAAGAATAATACTTAATTTCATATACAGTTGAAATATTGGCTTTATAACTTATGGTAATAGTTCTTGCAGGTTACAATTGCCTATTGTTGTTTGAATAGCTGTAAGCTTAAGTTTCCAAGCCTCAATGGCAAATGATGTTAAATTTCTGGTAATATTTAGAGAGCAGATGTACAATTTCTGCAATACGGGAAAAAGTCATATGTGGCCAAATTTAACTGTTTTCAGGAATTTCATACCATTGTACATTGCGTTCTTTTGTCTTCCTCATGTTTTGTGCAAAAGAGTAAACAGCATTCGCTAGTCTTCACCAACAGGCATAGTTCTTTTTACGTTGGTATTTAACTGACGTGCCGCTGGCGGCGCTGTTACACTATACAACCACACTAAGTCGTGTTGGCGCTCTGCTGGGTTAGGCTCACACAGAAAGTTCATGATAACTTTCGTGAAACAATCACTACCTGGGGTTAAGATGATGTAACGTACTTATTCTCTCTGTTTTAGCTATAATCAAAGAAAAATACGAAAAAAGATGTTTACAGCAGGATGCATGTCATACTTCGGCAAAAATTTTGTGGACCTATTTTTTCTAACGTGGATGCATCTCAACATTTACTGGGTGATAATGAGGCGGAAATGGCCGAGGTGGCATCGTTACTCACGAAAGTTCCAGAATCACAAGGTACGCAAAGTAGGGGGTACGGAATAGCCGAAAAATCACACGAAAGGCTTGACTCGGCCTGATTTACTGTAAATATTTATTCGCCTTTATCACGTTCAGTTCTCCGTGGCAGTGATAGAAGCCTTATCAAGAGCGCCACCACCATTTGAAGTGTGAAAGCACTGTGGGGCAACCATACTGGATTAGCATTGAGCAAATAGAGTGTGGAAATCTTTAAGGATACCTTGCAGGGATTTTGCTTCTAAAGGAGTGCACAAAGTCCTCTCCAAGATTCTGATGGTAAATATCAGGAAGTTTTCTGAATTGAGTGTGCATAGTAAAGATAGTGCGGTCAGCCACCTCGCGGTGATCTGTCAAAGTAGGCGCTCTGTTACACAGTAAACCGAAGGCACTAAATGATACCAACAGGAAGAAACATTGTTTTTACACGTATCTATGCTAACAACCTTGTTGAAGAAAGAGAAAATTTAGCAATGGACGATCAGAAATAAAATAACCATTGAAAAGTAGAATGATAGAGATTCCAATATTCAGTCATTTACTTCGAAGTTAAAAATTACGACACATGGAGAATCATCACTTCATGTCGTAACCAAAAACAAAGACCAATATTTATGTGCACTAGGGAAAGTTAGTTTTTTTCTGACATTGCCTTTTGGCCGAAATTTCAAATATCAATCATAGAGTATTCAGATAGATATAGATATTGAAATATGAAACAGGGTAAAAGTAACAGTAGACTGAGTGAGACACATCGCCTCAGCCGTACTGAAATAAAGCATTGTCGATAAACGCAACAGTAATTTTAAGGAGATGCATGAGCAAGACTTGCTCGTCTGAAACGTTCGACGTCATAATTTACATAACATGTAGATGTAATTTCAAGTTTTACCATTAAAAACGACAGTCTTTGAAGGTTTTGTCAACAAATTATTTTAGATCATAGAATGAGGACCCTCCAGCAAAAGTTTAGGAGTATTTTGAAAATGAAATCGGCGGATAGACAGCACATTTTTGATGTCCATAAAAATAAACTTCAGTAGTAATAATAGAATAGCGTCCTGGTAGTATTTGCAAGTGTACTTTCAATGTGTCAACACTTGAAAATGTTTTTTTTTTTTATAGAGGGGGGGGGTCAGTTTTCATTGTTAGACGCCTAGTCACCGTACAAACGCATTGAGCTCAGAATACCCGAGAAATAGGTACAACCAGGTTCATTATCATTTAAGGTCAAAGAAATTCAAAAAAGCATAAAGTAATCGATTACCGGCGTGTAAAAATCACAGATTATGCTTTTGCTCACAAATTGCTCCTTGATAATGTATTCAGCAGTCCGCTTCGCAGAGGGGATAACTTCAGCACCCTATCCTTGCCTGTGATACGAATAATTCCATATATGAACTGTACGATGTAGGAGCATGATGGTAGGGTCCTAGAAACCAAGTATGTAAATAAAAACCTCTAATTTATACAAGTCCGATGAGTCATTACAACCTTTACAAGAATATTATTAAGGCAACTTCACTAACTTTCAAAGTAATGTACACTAGATAGGGCTAATCTATGGACAGATTCGCCTAACATTCTCCGAGTTGTTTAGAAATACTTCAGTCTGTGAAAGATGTCACAATACCTATGTGCACACGTGACCAAAGTTTTTGATTTCCTCGTTCAGGATTTTCAACGATGTCTCTGCGGTTTCAGTTGCTCTTTAGAAGTCAAGCCTTGAACTTGTGATACAAAGTTTTCGGTTCATAGTTTTTTTCATTTACAGATTTGGTGACAAATAAAAATGACAAGCTGAATGTTGACTATTTTTGCCTTTTCACAAAGGAAGGGGAACTTCATATATACCCCTAATGCACATTTCAGTAATACTGATAGAACACTATACATGGACTTGTTACTAAATAAAGCTTGATGTTGAAGGAATTGCACGGAACTGATAATCACATTGGCACATATTATTTCAATGGATTGTTGATTACAGCTTTTTGTTTGTTTTTTGAATAAATTATAGTCTTTAAAAGGCATTGCAATCGACGTCTTCAACCTCAAACGTCATTGAGTTCGTATTTCAAGAGCAATATGGTTTTAATATTGGATTAAATCTACCATATCATTTAACATACGAGCACTGCAGTATTTTCAGTAACTCATCTCGTATTTGTGGCGTTTACATGGTTTCCCATAAATTTACAGGCTGTAGACAAGGTTATACCTGTACATAATGTATTTGCTGGATTAATATCACAATTATGTAATCGACGATAAATTGTCGATTAAAAACTATTCATTAAGTTTTTATGGTAGCACGCCAAGCCAATATTTGTTTGCAGTCCATAGTTGATGTACTTTCCGACCCAATCGCTTCAAATAATTAAAGGAGATTCTTCTTTTAATCTGAGTTGTCTCGATCTCTTTTTTGATATGACTTTGACATCATTTCATGAGACGCAGGCAATTTTTAATATCAAGATGATACAATTCAAGGATATTAAGGTAAATGCGCCTAGGGGACAGATATTCGGACTCTCAAAATTTTGGTCTACCACTTATGGGGGGGGGGGCTCATTTTTGAGCTCATGAAGTATCAAATGTCCCGTCCAGCTTGTTTTATTTTTAATTTTATATTTTCCAATAGAGTTAACACAGGGAGGGCGGCCATTTTGAGTTTAAATATCGCTTAATTTAAGGTAATTTGTTTCTCTAGTACCAAAATTTACACGTTGACCCCCATTTTCATTCTTGATTTAATAAGAGGATGGCTGGAAGTGTCATTGAGGAAAGTTTGAGCAAAAGTTTTAATAAGAGGATGGCTGGAAGTGTCATTGAGGAAAGTTTGAGCAAAAGTTTTAGTCTTGTAATTTCGATGCAAGTACTACCTTAATATATAGGAAGACATCACACATTTTAAAGCTGTATGACATGTAAGTGGAAATATTGTTTTCACTGAAAATTGAAATAATTGCCTCGAATTTTTAAGTATGGAAGTTTTATGGTTTCAGGGGCATCTGCAATAATCATCCCTAGGTACCCATATCATAAATCTGAACGTCATGTAATGAGTACTTTTTGAGAAAGTGGTTTTTACCAAATATTTGAATATTGTTCTCATAAATGTGCATATGGAAATTTCATTATCGTTTGAAAAAAATTGAATGACGTTATCCCTCGATACTTCAAAACAAATTCCATGGTTATGAATAACATAGCTTCAGGGAAGATAAGACATGTTTGCTCATGACACAGAGAAAAAGGTCGTGAATGCAAAGGTTGTACTAATTTTAACAAAGTCATCCCTAGAGAACGGTCTGAAAATAGAAGTGCTATTAAAGCGGCAGTTCCAAAATAGGAGCTTTCACATTTTAAGTCATTTGCATATAGTTGTATGAAAGTGCATCTGAAAAATGCTACTATACCTGCAAATAAAACTTTAACGTTATATACATCTACAGATACGACAATCGAAGCTGGACAGTTGCCTATTATATGTTACGTATACTTTTTTGTGCAGTACACACAAGTTGCGTAGATAACTTGGTAAATAAAAAGAACAAAGTCTTTTGAGTGTGTGGATTGAGGTGTCAACTTACTTATTGAGTTCATCAGATCTAAACAGAGAGTGAAATTAACAACACTCTGGGTAGACAAAATTAAATACAATGTATGCAGACGGACGCCAATCATTTTTTTGACAGACGGAACTGCAATTTTTTATCTACATTGTTATCTGCAAAGCTTGTGTGTGCTACACAATAAGGTAAACGTAACATATAGACAACTGTCCAACTTGGATGATCGTCCCTGTATATCAGTTTCCAAGATATCTCCAATACATACATACATACATACATACATACATACATACATACATACATACATAGTGTAGTCTTACAACACCTTTTCCAAGTTTCTCTTGATACAGTTAGTATTCCTGCCATATGGAAAAATTCTATAGTAGTACCAGTCCCAAAGAAAGCTAGCCCTAAAGAACCCAATGATTTTCGACCTGTTGCTCTTACTTCCCTGGTAATGAAAACATTTGAGAAAATAATTAAGTCCATTATTCTGACAAAGGTTGGCAACAAACTAGACCCCCTACAATTTGCATATCGACCGGGAAAAGGTGTTGAAGATGCTAAGCTTTTCATTCTCAATACACTGTACAAACACTTAGAAAAAACAGGTGCTCATGCAAGAATCCTTTTCGCAGATTTCTCCAGTGCTTTCAACACAATCCAACCCCACATCCTTGCAGAAAAACTCTTAAAATTTAATTTTAGCAATCAACTTGTACTTTGGATTATTGACTTTCTTACAAATAGATCACAAAGGGTGTTTGTCAATGGTATTTTGTCAAGTATCATTCAAACAAATACAGGTTCTCCTCAGGGTTGCGTTCTGTCTCCTCTGTTGTACTTATACTGACGATTGTAGAATTACACATGAATGATGAAGGTAGCCATCTTGTTAAGTTTGCTGACGATAGTGCTCTGCTTACACTTCTACAGGATCAGAATGTCATCATGGTCCCGCTCTTAGTGAGTTTGTTGAGTGGTGTGATAATTCGTATCTAAACTTAAATGTTAAGAAAACTAAGGAAATGATAATTGATTTTAGGAGGCAAGAACGCAACCCTCCTACGTCCATTGTTCACGATCAAGAAGTCGAGATTGTTTCGAAGTATACATACCTTGGTTCAATATTTGACAACAAATTGAAATGGGATCATAACACCGATGCTATACTGAAGAAGGGCAGCAAAGATTGTACTTTTTAAGGAAACTGCGTTCATTCATGGTTGATAGACAAATTTTATCTCTTTTTTATAAATCTTACATTGAAAGCGTTATCTCATTTTCATTCATTTGTTGGTATCAAAATCTGTCTGTTAAAAACAAAACTTCACTTGATAGAATTGTTTCACTTAGCTCAAAACTAATTGGTATACCCCAGAGAAGTCTTTCTACGTTTTATAATCAGCAAGTACTCAGGAAAGCCCGCTCAATTCTTTTGTCTAGTGATCATATTTTATCAGCAGAGTTCGACACACTTCCCTCTGGTCGGCGTTTTAGATACCCGGCTTGCAGGTCAAACCGGCGCAAGTTGTCATTCATTCCAACCGCTGTGCGGCTTTTAAATGATTCCTAAATTTAAACTGTTTTTTGTATAGTCCTGCGTCTCCTACCATTTTGTAAATTTGTATTATATATTTTTGATGTTGTATTTGAGCCACGCTTTTTAATTGCCCGTGTTTGGGATAAATAAAGTTCTATTGAATTGAATTGAATTGAATTGAATTGAATACATACATACATACTACATACATACATACATACACACACACACACACACACACACACACACACACACACACACCACACATACATACATACATACATACATACATACATACATACATACATACATACATACATACATACATACATACATACATACATACATACATATACGTGTATGCATGCATGCATGCATGCATACATACATAGGTGTGTGTATAAAGGCTGAGAGAGAGAGAGAGAGAGAGAGAGAGAGAGAGAGAGAGAGAGAGAGAGAGAGAGAGAGAGAGAGAGAGGTGTTAAGAGTTCGACTTCATTCAGTATTGCACATTTCCTTTACTGTCAGTGAATACCGAAGAAACTTAATGAGCCATTCTTTGGAAAATCAATGTTATGTCATTCTTAACACTTCCTACGAAAAAGCTCCAATTTTTCCGATTGAAATTTGAACAAATATATGTGTGAAAACAGAACAAATTGATGTTGTCAGTGCACGTTAATCACTGTGCGGTACTGTATAGTGTCATCACTCCTGTTTGCCGAATATATTTTCAGCTCTTGATCGGTCTCTTAATTGAACTCTGTATAAATGAATATGCCTATTTCCAAAATGAACATACCTCGCCGAACGTGCAGTAGTACATTATATCGCATTATGTATGGGGTTAAGGCCCGAGAGTAGGTGTCATTTGCAAGATGTCAAGACGGCAGATGGTCCTGTGCCGCCACCACCCACTGATCCATCTCCTCAAGCAATACTTATATTACATGCCTGTAAAGAGGCCAAAATTGTCGGATATTTAGGCAAAAGATGCATAGTCTGACTCGATTGTACCAAAATTATAGAGATAGATGTAAACGGAGAAAACTCACTAATATATGTAGTAGTTTATTTCACGTCATGGCTGACACAACAGCAGACATAGGCAACGATAACTAACAGGAACAAGCAACTCAACGGACTGCAATAAGCCAGTATCGCCACATCCACTATAACACGATGTCCGACCACCAGATTATGCAAAAACTGCGACAAAAATTAAAGTAGTGCACACAAAAAAGCAGTTCCAGCCACTGAGCAACGTTCACAGGGTGAACAATCCATACCGTTTACTCGTTTTATGCTTATTTAGTGACATACAAACAACAGCAAATGGTTGTGCATTATTAAATTTACAAATGTTGATGATGTCTTTGAACGATTCGACGCGACAAGACTGGAGGAAAGTGGGTCGTACTATACCGATTAAAATTACAATGCAAGAGTATGTCAGGGTGTATGCCTTTAATAATTAATTTATATGCTTTGACTGAGATAAACATTACTTTAGCGGCCTTGTAATGCAATAAATGGTCATTCATTGGCTGGTATGTTAACATTACTGTAGCAAAGATAAGACCCACTCTTCTCCAGTAACACTGTCATTTTTTTATCAAATTATAAATATTACATCTCTTTCAAACTAAACGGATAATCATGATAAATATAGTATTAACAGATTACAAAGAATCAGAAATCAAAGGAAACTCGTCTGACAATAGTGACTCTATTTTCAAATGAAATTCACAAAACATTAGTGGACCTCATGATTGTCAACATTTGCAGTTACAAAACAAGAGAAATGTTTATATATGTGTGAACAACTTGTGCCTTTAATAAATGGCAAAAGTACTCATGCACTCTTCCATGAGTAACATACGGGAACTAGTAACTGCAAAATGTGTTTAACCACATGAAGAGTACATAGCGAACTCCTATAAGCGGTAAAGCAATGTTCCAAACGTCGCTTTATAGGAAAAAATGTACCTAATTCTTGTATTTTACTGTCATATCCGCGAGCAGGTGGTTGTTCCGCGAAACTCGTAAAACTGTAGTCGCTAAAATGTTGATTATTATTATTACTCTTTATTTATAGACAGTAATCTGAATTACAAGTGAATTGTAGTTTACATTACATTGGTTGTAAAGTTTGACCGGAATTTACTCCTGTGACAATTTACAATGTATCTTCTGAAGTCATTTCATGTTTCAAATAATTGGGTTTACTTCTTGTTGAAAAAACTCGCCTTCGATGAAAATATGCTGACTATATTGCGAAAAATTCACAACAAAGATTGTATCTTCTAAGGAATCGTTCAATGTGCCAAAATGTTTTACAAATGGTGTACAAGTCCCTCATTTGGAGTTTTTAACCTCAAATATCATTTTATGGAATGAAAATCCGACTGTCAAATACAGAGGTAAACTTTCTCGTATTGTGGACGATGGCAGAAAAAATTATTGGCCATCGTCGAAATTCTCTTGTAAGCCTTTATAATTCGGCAGTAAAAAGAAATTGTACAACATTGTCAATGATTCTGATCTCTATTCACATCCAAAAGCTCCCATCATGCAGGGAGACGTTACCGGATCCCTTGTGCAAAGAAAAACAATTTCAAAGTCATTTCTGCCAACAGCAGTTCAAAATTTAAAATCAAACTTGAAAATTCAAACTTCTAGTCGGTTTTTATAGTTGCTTCTGTTTGCAAATGTTTCAATTTTTGTATCTATGTTGCTGTTTTGTGTTTTTTGACCTTTTTATTGTATAATAGCGTCCCATTCCATAGAGTACTCTTACCATTTGTACTATTATAGTAGTCTGTTTTTGATGAGCCTGAAAGCAAATTTCTACATGTATTTGTGAACAATAAAGTATTTGAATTGAAACTGAATTGAAGTATCGCTCCTTTGAGGCACTTCCTTAATCTGTCGTCCTGCGATAACTAAGTCATTTTATTCACGTCTCCGTATAATTTTACTTTCTCAAGATGTCATCAAATTATAGCGACTTAAACTGTTTTAGAGTTGATACGCCTATCAGACATTGACCTTCAAGTCACTTTAAAACATTGGGCAAATTCCAATTTCCATTTTGACAGATTCTGTGCGCCTTTTTTACATAAAAGGTACTAGGTGTCCATAATAATGACTTTGGTGTTGCTTAGGAAAGCAAACCGGTCAGTTTATCAAATGGCATATGCATATGACATGGCATCCAGTCACTTAGGTATATGCTGTCCACATTATACATTTAGCTGTATATTTGCAACCATATTCTGGGCTGCATCCCAGGATAGTTTTTGTGCATTATTTTGCATGTGTGTACCTCAAATTAGACACGTATCTATAAGTACGACAACAAGACACGACAGTCACAGTAGGCTTGAAATAAATTCACGAAAATATTGTGCAAATCGCTGATTTTTTAGGTTTTTAAAATGTCGAAGAAAAAAGATAAAAGGGACACGTTGAAAGTGGCTAGGTCGTTCATTTTTTCTGTTTCTGTGGAGCAAAGAAATTTTAAATGAAGTATTAAAGTCGCAAGATGGTGCATGCTGCCTCTTCCCGAAGTATTAAAATAATCATAATTCAATCAAATAAATGAAAAATACCTGTTAAGGATATGTTTGGAAAGCAGATTGACCGACTGACCGAACCTCCCAAAAATTTGAAAATAATGAAACAAAATCATGTCGTCGAAAGCCATGACCAGAAACAATGCTTGTTTGTGGTCTAAGATGTTCGCATAAATAGCTATTACCTCCACACTTAAAACTGATCGATCATTCGAGCAAATTTCCGTCCCTTCACATTTTGAACAAAACGTATAGCTATACTATTGTGCGTTAAAATATTTTGTTCTGAGAGAAAGTACTTGCCTCCTCGACGCAGAAAATCTTGTTACAATTATCCCTGCCTTTATGAAATATCGGCGACTAATACCGGTAAATAATCATGAATTGCCAATTGTGGCATTCGGTATACTGTTCTAGGGGGTCTGGTTACGAATAAAATCCCCACTAAATACAGTATCTGTCAAATCCTGCAAGTCTTGAAGATCGTATGGATCCCCGTAAGATAAAAAACAGTGATACAAATATCCGTGATAGATGGTAAGAATTCATGACAAAAATATAAATTTGTATGTTATATATACTGTGCATGTCATTTCACATTTAATATTTCACGGCCATTTTGTTCTGTTCACTCAAACGTGTATAGTTGAGCACAGTCATAAAGTGTTCGTAACCAACCCAGAAAGTCGCTCATGCGCAGACTTGGAGCTCGTCGCCCTGCAAAAACACGGAAAGTGCCATATAGGCCGGATGAAACGCCAATCGTCCTGAAAAGTCTTTAAAGGTATAACGTTGGACTTGATTATTTAGGGTGTCGGTATCAGATTTATACACCAAGCTACTCTAATCGTAGACCCTTTTTCAAGGTCTATGCTCTAACCTGTTTTGTTCTATCTCATATTTTGTTTCCGCCAAAGTATATACCCTAGAATATCATAAGATATCAACGACGCTTTCAAAACTGTTTTTACTGTAGTCCTGAACGACATTGACCTGTCGTTTTAAATCCTCTTCACCGTAGGAATCACCGTAGTACTGTGGAAGGTCATATCACATCTTGCGTACTTGCGTCTACGGATGTGTTCGCAGTATTCTGAGCGGCCCTGCTATTCACAGACCCACTGGCCGTTCCTTCGTTGACCTTGTTCTCAAAGTGTCTCCCACAAAAGGTCTTCCTCAGCGCTCTGCGGAACTGTTGGTACTTCATGGCGTAAATGAAAGGATTGACACACATGTTACAATTGACGGACACGACTGTGATGTAGTACAGCGGGCTCTTGAAATCCAGGTAGCCGCCGAGGTTGTAATTCAGAAAAACGAAGGCATTCGGCGTCCAGCAGATGGCGTACGACAGCGATACAATGAAGAGCGTCTTTATGACGTTCTTGCGAGCGCGGACGTTCTTCGACTCCTCCGAATTGGACCTGGCCACGTCCACTTGGCCTACGGAGAGGACGTTCCGGGCGTTGTTAGCTGATCCTTCCTCAGAGGACATGGCGCCAGGCCGCCTCTTCAGCGCCAGAAAGATGCTGATGTAGGCAAACGACATGATGCTCAGAGGGATGAGGTACTGCACGAGAAAAACCATGACACCGGAAAATCTCTGAAATGCCACGTGGTACCAATAGATGCTACACTTACCGTTGTCGTTGAAGTGAGCAACGGCCCAGTAGGTTTCGTAGACAAAGGCCGACACCCAGATGCAACAAATCATAGCCTTTATCTTGACCTTGGAAAAGCCATTGTGGTGTTTAATTGGATGCACGATGGCGAAGAAGCGATCTAAAGTCAGCGCTACCAAGTTGAAGGTCGACGCCACAAACATGGCCCAGAGGACGTACTCCGAGGCCCAGATTCTGCAAATGAAATCACCCAGCACGTTGAGCGGTAGTTTTATGGTGGGCCCCAGGTACAGGACGACAAACGCGATGGCGCTCACCATATCGATGGCCGACTGGTTCAAGATGAGCAAGTTGGTGTTTGAGTTGAGTAGCGACCTGACGTGGATGATGATGAAGCACACTAGGAAGTTACCAATGATGCCCAGCGAGCCGATCACGCCGAAAATGACTTTGAGAACGACGTCGACCACGGTAGAGCTGGCGGCATTCCCGTCGGCCAGATCCGTCCCGATGTCCGTTGTATTGTTGACGATCATTGTGAAAGAATTTGACGTGTTCAGAAAACAAGTTGTCGTAAATCTCGTGAGACTTCTATGGAGCACTTGCCATTGGGAGCTAATCAACAACTGTAAGTTGAAAGAATGTAGAAGAAAAGTTCGTCAGTGTTTGCAATCAGCGAAGAACTCGAGCTCGTTCGGTATTTGACTGAGAAGCAAAGCTTCTCTGTTTCGTGCATGCTTTCTGAGGGGAGAGAGAATGTACGTTTTCGGCAAAATTTTGTCGTTCACCCGAGATGGTACCTTCTGTACTTGTAATTGTAACATTTCTTTTCTCTCCGTACAGAGACCGTATCCCCCGCGGTTCGGTGTACAGGAACGTAAAAAGGGGGAGGTGTGACACGGTTTTGACCCTTAAATGCCACTGACATTCGGATGTGTTTTTATGCAGACGATCAACTAACCGACATCGATATAAATGCCTTTGAAGTTATATAAGTGCCCTAGTTTGATTAATACTAATCAACACGATTGGAACTAATTTGGGATAATTGGATGGTGAAGTTATGTCTTTAAAATCTCCAAATGTAGCCCATCTTTTTACGCTACACATTTGCCTTTATGAGTAATTTGTAATATTGAGACATTCAGTTATAGGGCACCTAACATTTTTGAGAAATTTGAAAAATATGAAGATCCAATTATCCCAAATTAGTTCAAATCGTATTAATCATGGTTTAGTCCCATTTTGACCAAAACACTAGTTCCTGTTTAGGCACTGGACTGCTCTTACGTACGTGCGCACGCAACACTCAGAGCTGCGTTAATTACATGCTGAGCAAAAATTGTGATTAGACTATGCTAAACACGTTTCAAACTAAGGCATTAAACACAAGAAGTATTCCAGCTATCGACGAGGAACCTTTCGTCAACTGCAAACGTCATACTGTACGGGATTCGCGTTCAGAAGGGCAAGACCGTATCATACCTATCTCTTTACACGAATGCTCAGCCTCCTCGTAGATATATCCTGTAACTTGGATGGTACACACACTGTTATATATTCCGTTGAGAACTATCTCTGTCACGTTTGTTGGCGCAGAGAGAACACGTGACGACTCACCATTCTTTAATTTCGCGAATTTTCTGGTACCATGGTAAGTTCCTTTAGCGTTATCAATCAGCCGTATGAACTAAATGGTTTTCACTGAGTCAAGTCCGACAAATGTAGGATTTAACGTCATAAAATATTGAATTACGCGATGACTGAAATTGCAGAAAATATGGATGAATACCAGTATCGGACGTCTGTGTGTCATAATTGGCCATTTACTATTCATTTGCATACAGATACGTTCAACAAACTCATAAAAACTGTAGATTCAAAATTAATCCAATCACTCCGCATTGTTAAAATCTTATTATCGAAAGGGGCTCCTGCTACCATGTAGCTCCTCGCAGATTCTCCTTTATCCGGTTTTATCCCCTTTAATCTTTTCTTCTGCGTTCAACTAATTTGATGCGGTTACTTAATGCGGGTGTAAAGAACTTTTGGGAGAAAATTAATGGCTTAGTGAGACAGATTAACTTTGAGGCGACTTTTAAGCCGATAAGTGCCAATTTATCAGATGCCTTAGAATAATGTATGTCTGCTTCAAATGTTGATATATTACTCGGCCCGGATTTCACATTCCTGAATATTTGCAGAGTCTTAAGAAATGGCGCAGATTGAATTCCCCTTGGTTTAAAATTGTCAATTCTTCAATATCAATCACGTGATCTAGACATGCGCTCCACGGCATTGTCGTTACCAAGTGACGGGCAAAGCAACGTCGTCGTACCATCGTCTGCACAATGCAGTGCACGCAGTACGCGCACGTTGCCCTTCAGCTGGAAATTCGAATACACACATGACCGGATATGACATCATTTGATGGTAAAGAATTTAACCAAGTCCTCTGGTGGGTATTGAAACTATGAAGAAATCCAACTTTCGTGTTTTCCCTCGGATGGGAGTAAGGGACCCAGATTTTTCATCCCGGCGTAACAGCGGCACCTGAATGAAACCTCGACTTGCCCAGAACACAGAGAGCCAGCGCCTTGCTTTCCACTGCAGGAACTTAATGTTTAATTTTTTTGGAGATGCTGCAGTTCTCTTGAGTCAAGGCGCGTATGTGACTGGCGATAGAAATCGACTGTGGTAAAAGTATTTTTTGAGCGTCAGGATTGAACGCCCAATGGCCGAATATTCGAGAGTAGCTGATATTATTGGCTAGCTCTGACAAAACCAGCATTACAATACTAAGCTGTGTACGTCACTTATACATGCTTTCACTATCTCTGCAACATATTTCACGAAGCAATACATGTAGCCTACTCGCAAAAAATTACTTCTTACAGATATCTTCAATGGCAGGAACCGTTCATAGGTCCAAAAAATGTTCAGATGTACTTGTTGAATATTGATCAATATGATTCGACTGTACGAAATGCTACTTCTGAAATCATTAACAATTTGGATGACATTTCGTAATTTTCTATTTTGTAATCACACAAAACACTATCAACACACAATCTTGAAAAGACTCTCTTCATAAAAAGATATATTTTGTAAAGGTTATCTTCTCGATGTAATTTGCAGGACGCACAAGATCGTTCATTCCACAGATTCTGAATTCTCATATTACAAATTAATATCGCCCAAACACGACATCGTGTCTATTGATTAAGCTGTAATCTATTGCTTTCTTGAGACTTTGGAGCAACCCAAGCTTACACATAATCAAAGTCCATCTATACGCAGATCCAAAACAGCCGACAATTTAAACACTATTGTATAGTATGTGTATCTCATACAACAGAATTCTGGAAATAGCAGTAGGTTGGGAATTATATTTAATAGTATCTCTGATTAGAATGCATATTTTTCTCAAATATCCTATTTTTTCAGGAACTTTTGGGTTTTGATTTGACGCATGGCATAATTTTGGTTGTAAATAGGTCTAATACAGATTTTCTCTGTCTATACTTGGATATATTCACAGTGAAAACTCAATATACTTAGATGGAACCACCATCGATCGTATTGATAAGAAAGCTTTTAACTTTCCATCGATTTTCAAACGTATCGGCTCATTTCGGGGATTTTGCGTCATCCAAACTTCGCTCCCTTTGTAATTTTGGTTCCTGAAGGCATAACACTGAAAAGCTGCAAAGAACGTTCACCCATCCTCAAGCACGAGCGTCGCGTCGGAAAAAAAAATAAATGCAGGTTAGTCAGTCAAAGTACATGTGACTCCAACTCGTCCGCTTAAGCATTGCAAATCAGAAATCTATATACAGTGTGAGAAAATATGAAAAAAAAGAGATTATACTGGTGACGCAGGTTATCCAGAAGTGCCTATTTAGTGCCGATAATTACTATTTCATACTGAACTAATACCCACCCAGCGCCGGCCATTTTGAATGAGCTGAATGCAATGTATGCGCCTGTGCATACAACCCTTGGCAGATGACGTATTGTCTTTAATTGCTCTTCTCTCATTGGACGCATACGTTGCAGGAAGCTTATTCAAAATGGCCGGCGCTGGGTTGGTGTGCCCAGCCGATTTCAGGACGATTTCTTGCCAGTAGCATAGGGTAAGGTATGATTTTAGGCAAAAGGGCCAGTCGATCTATTGTTTATGCAACCACCTGACCGATGACCAGTTTTTATCACCGAAAACGCTCAGAGATCCTGAATTTCGCTGATTTATGAAATCGGGTGGTGAAAAGCTTTCACGCCTTGAGTTTATGTCTGTGCAGCAGTGGACTACGGGCCCAAGCCGGGCCAAAGCCCTGCAGCTACAGCCGCTCGGTTAAGCTAGCCGACATGTACAGTAATATCACGTACCGTTATTCTTTATTAAATAATCAAGTCATGTAGACATTCTACACATTGATGATTATGCAGTGCGTTCGCCTGGCCCGAGCCAGGCAGCCATAGCCACTCGGTATAATGCCAGTCAACATGTAGGCCTATAGGCCTACACTAATATCTCACGTACGGTGATTCTTTTACTAAATAATCAACTCTACATATTAAATACGATTATTATCCCAGCAATGTGCCAAGCGCCTGTGGTTTGGACGAGGATACATGTAGGCATAGAATATATATAAACTTTCTGTCAGGTAAATCTGTCTGTTTCCAACGGTAGCTTTCTCTTGTGTGTCTTTTTAATTGGTTCTTCCAATTACAGGGCCAGTAGCTGTTTTCCCGCTATTTTGTTTCACATGGCACTTGCACATGCTCGTTCTATCCTCCCCAGAGCATGCTGAACTACCTACCTCTTCTGTACATGTAAAATGTACCATTATTGTTTACCTTTGAATTCATTTTCGGACCAGAATTCACTTGCTAAAAAAACCAATGTAGTTTACATATACACAGACTGAGTTGACAAGCTGAGTACTATAAATATGCTTTTTGGGGTAGAACAAGAAACTGTATGTGACATTAAAAAATCGAGAAACATCATCAAACGTTACAGCTACTGGCCCTTCAAGACTTACAAGGGCAAAATTGCAGTCAGGCTTTGATATTCTGTTATTTTAATATTCTGTTATTGTCGTATTTGATATACCCATTGCCGTATTGTGTAATCGGATAGCGTTCTCACTGCCTATTTTACAAAACCTTTCAAGTGAAATCAAGAAGAGAAAAATCAAAACCTGAAAATTTTGCTAGGAAGACATTGATGTTTGTGAAGATTACACGCTCGGACAAGCATGTACTTCTGTATATGGAAAATTTGGTTCATTATACCGTATCGTTCGTACAAAGCGGCTTGATCGAAAG
Source organism: Ptychodera flava (assembly GCF_041260155.1). Lineage (NCBI taxonomy): Eukaryota > Metazoa > Hemichordata > Enteropneusta > Ptychoderidae > Ptychodera > Ptychodera flava. Next base: position 24,028,856 of record NC_091946.1, read on the forward strand.
ACGACAAATGGGAAAGAATTTCTAGTACTAAAATAAATGTTTCCGAAAGTTGAAAGGATTTCCGTCAAATTAGGAATCATTCGAGTTTCTACGTACAATCTTGCAAGATCAACATTGCAATGCAAAACTTGAAGATTTGAAAGTGTCGTTTTACAGCGGGTGTTTGCACACGGGAGTAGAGGGAAAACGTCGTCTCCCGCGGTAAAATCAGAAAATGCGGTGTGACAAGGAGCGCTCGTTGAATATTGCCTTATGAAATGCGCCGTCAGCTTATACACAGTGCGATGTTAAACATTAGCGATAATCAGCGAAAGGACGAGAGGCAGTGCCGAGAATTAGATTTGAGAAGGGAGATTTGAAAGTCATGTCTAAAATTATAGGTTGGCCAAGTCAATGTCTAATTCGAAAGGCAATACAGTATGTTGATTTTGCTATCGTGTTCAGATATCGACATCATTGTCTCAGCTAGCTGAGGACTGTACCTACCTTCTGTTTCCGCCGCGTCTCTTGTACCCTGTGAACAGCTCGGTTTCACGTGCACAGAGAATTTTCTTTGGAGAATTTCACCCTGCGATTGTTCAGTACATGTAGAGTTCCTATAATTGAAGCAAGAAGAGATTTTAGACGACTCCAAAGGTTATAACGAGGATGTGTGTGCCACCACCTTTCTGGGCGTCGTTACATACGAACATGCTTTCTGTTCTTTCAACTAGGCAATTCTGGTATAATAAAAGTTTGTGACGACAACCACATTCTAGCGTCATTCTGGCCACCTGATTGGCCGATGTGTTAGTGACGTCGAGTCTCATTGACATACATCTTATGGATTTGCGTGGATGCTCGAGATGATTGGAAGACGGGGAGAATGTCAAATTAGCCGGGGCGCAAGTCAGATGCAACGCAGTTTGTGAAGAATTTACGTGTGCAGTACAATGGACCAAAGCACGGTTTCTCCAGTCGTTGAATTCTGTTATTTGACTCTCAAAGACAGCGTGCGTGTTTTGAAAAATTGAAATATAAGCCATTGGACCAGCATTACAATTTTGTATCTCCAAGTACAGTTAATGCTGATTACGTCGCAGCTTGGTTGGTTAAGAACGAAGAAAAATTCAAGATAGATGTACGTCAACGCCAAACTACAGTACGTTCATGGGTGGAGGTACTGTGGCCAACTATTCAATCGCTCTCAATAAATTCGAATCGGAAATTTTTATCGCGTGAGCCATAATCTCGTTGTCTATCTTACCACTTTTTCATATTTTCTTATCAATTGTTAAACTTGAACGCAGAAATCAAATCATCCAGATAAAGAATCTCGTTTGTCAACTATCTCAAAGCCTTGTTTATCTATTATCTATTCCGTACAAAGTTTCAAATGTCGATACACTGTATACCTTTTTTCTAGAAAGCGGTCGGTGCGCGCTGTGATAGTGCCGCTGTTGATAGGAAAGATATTAATCGAAGAAAAAAATCTTTTCAACGGGAAAAAATTGTTTTACACTTGGGTATAGATAGGTCGTTAATGTTTTCTTTCAATTTTGTTCTTTTGTTTTTCAGAGTTCATTAAAAGTTCGCGTGCCCATTGCCGTCTGTACTGCAGTTTTTGTCCTCATATTGAGAGCAACATGTTCCAAATAAGTTCTAACATTATATCTCTTGTTTTTTAACAAGAACAAGTAGTACTTATGAAGTTTTCGTATTCATGTCGTTTCTGACAGATTCATATACTGGATAGTGTTAACATGTTCATGTTTGTATCATCTTATCGTTGGCAAGGGATTGATTTTCTCACGATAGCTTCCTTGTCTTTAGTTCAACAGCTTGTGCATAATAGACGGATAACACCATGCTTCTCTTTCAAAGCACAAACTGATATGTTCAGTTTCGGTCCCAAGTAAGGGATCTTTGCATCTCTGCGTGGTGTCAGCTTTACAGTAGTGGCTGAATAGAAGGCAATATCTGTACTGAATGATGTATGGCACTGATTTGGGAAATACAAAATGGACCAACTGAAAGTCGGTCAGGCCCCTCAAACATGCTTTGTTCTCTCGCCGTATCTGCACAGATGAAAAACATGTCAAACTTTTTCTTAACTGATTTTAGAAAAAAAAAACAAAATAATTAATGGTTTAAGGTCCAGTAAAGATAACTTTTGATAATTTTTTCAGTAATTTTGTTTTAAATGGCGACTATAATTTCTTGTTCTACTCACCAAAGCATGTTGATATACAGAGCTCGTCAACTCAGCCTGTATATGTGTAAATTGCGTTGTTATTGTTGACATGTGAATACTGATCCGGACTAAACCTCAAATGTAAAGAATAACAAGAATAAAAACAACAATACACATATAGACGCTATTTTTAACGAGCTGAACAGTGGGTGTTCCAGTATTTTGCAAGTAGAATAAGAACTTGCGACTAGCATACAAACTAAAAATAATGAAAAATCCATAAAAAGTTAGAATTACTGGCCCTTTAACTATGCTAAAAAGGCCTAAACCTCAAGAACTAACATTAAAACCTCAAAAAATTTCTGCACATTATACGGTGACTTTTGGCCTTTACACCAAATTGGTTAGCTTGGTGAACCAAAATGCTGCTGAAAGGCCTTACCCAGATATCAAATTTATATCAGTATTTTGCATTTATAATAATAATAATGATGATAATAAGGGACGATTCAGAATTTACTTCCAGGGGGAGGGTGGAGGATTTTCTATTTTCTCGGTGATTTTTTCCGTGGCCCCCCTAGTAAATTATAGAAAAAATCTATGGCCCCCTCATCTTTCCTGTTTTTTTCCATGGCCCCCCCCCCCCTAATATATACATGCATGCTTATACGGTACATTATAGACATATCTAGTCTAACAAGTTGCAGGAACTGTAGGGCCTAGTGGACATTAATCGATGATATAACAAATCATTTCAGGGTTATGTGACTATAAAAAGAATGATTTGCAGGGACTGCAAGTGGCACACTTTTGGAAAGGGTAGCAATAAACATATCTGGTTGTAAATTTCTGAAGAAAAGTTAATTACTAAATATGAATACTTTTTTCGTTATGTCTCACTGATACATATGATGCACACAAAGACAAGCAAAGATGTCAGTTAGAAATGGTGAACAGAAAATCAGAGGAGCAGATAATTGGCAAAGTGATATATATCTTGAAGTTTAATGGTACATCTCATTTGCAGATATCCAGATATTTCTGGAAAGTGAGATGTACATGTACATGCACACGTTCAGCATACATTTTCATTTGATGATGCTGAATATTTGCAGACTCACGGTGAAAGTTTTAAACATTAGGAATTAAAATTGGTGAAAGCCAACTTGTTATTAATTTTCTCTTTTTTTTCTAATTTGGTTGTCATAAAACCAAGTTGCTGCCACTGAAAGCAACAATGCTGAGGAAATATTTAGAACATTTCTTGAACAAAACACCTTATCCAAAACATGAATTCACATGTTATTCTGCTCATTCCATTCACAATCCAATGTTCATATTAAAATGCAGATAACCCTGTGTAAGTCAAAATTCACATTTTGTCAGCAGTATTTTTCAAAATTGACAGAGCATTCATATTTCAAATTTTTTTTAACAAACTTTAATTTTAGAATAGTCATGATGCGCATGTTTTCAGATGACACGAAACAATACATGTTAATTTGTTTTTTTGCCTTTTCTGCCAGCCGCCACTGTGAAATCTTTGATTATACATATCAGAATGAATGGGACACAAAAGTATTAGCATCAATACACAATGTGTAAACCTATCCACATTTCTCCTAGCCTCATACGCACTGAGATCACTTCTTGGACTACAGCAAATTTCTTGTGTACACAATATTTCAACAATCCGACACCATAGCATTGGTGCAGTGCCACATGATCTTCTGGATGCACATACAGGATTATTGGAAAATCAACCCTTTTGTAAATTTTTCACCATATATTTTTTACAGTAATACGTAATATTTTATTTTCAACATTAAAACTATTCGTTGAAAAGCACCTTGAAGATGAGACGGCCATAAATTTATTTTCAAAAAAGTAAAAGTTTATAGTAGATGTAAGCACTGTAAAAAGTTATGTAGAACATTTAAAAAATTTAGAAAGGGTAAAATTGATGAGAATGAAACATAGAAAAAAGGAGCAGAAAAGAAGAGTAGCAGTAGCAGTAGTTTACTCAAAGGATGAAGTGGGTGTATATTTGGGGTAAAAAACCTCAATTTTTGTATGAATGATAAAAATTAATTTAAGTCGAAAACTAGACAGTATTTTCTGAAATGTAATATTTCACTTGAAAGGATAGTATTCATGTAGAAAAAACAACTATTTTACTTGGCATTATCCATCTTCATTTTAAAATTGTAGGGGTTTAAAGACTGACACTCTAATAATTGATTAAAATCATGATCAGTAAAATTAAAATGCCTCTTATTCAAAATGCCTCTTATTAAAAATGTAAGAGCTTTATTGCCAAACTAAACCAATTGATAGTTTGTTGTGTTATATAGCATTTAAAAAACATAATGTGAAATTTCAGAAAATTTGACCCAGCCGGAGTGGAGTTAAATTCGTTGGAAATTTTGAAATTGGGAGGAAAAAGAAGCCAAGAAATCAGGTGATTTGCATACATTTGCATGAATTAACACTTCTTTATCATGCAACTTTCAACTGCTTTACAAGCTACAAGGTAAACCCAACCTTAAAAAGACATTTGCTGTAATTTTTAGCATTTGTTCAATGTTCATCTCTGTGTATCAGCATTTGTTTGTTATTCTATCACTACATAGAACACCCAATGCTGTATTTAGCAACATACCAGTGTGAACATAAATGACCATTGTTATTGTTGATAAATGAATTCTAGTCTGGACTTGATCTGAGATCTCTTTTCAACAAAAGCAACCCTGACTGTTCACTGTATGGTTTGTATTGACACGCTAAATACTGGACATTTCATAACGCTTCAGGGAGGAGAACAAGATACTGCAGTAGATGCATAAAACAAACCACTGTGAATATTACCGAATTTGGCAGCTAAAGGAGTTTAACTAAACATGTTGAGTTTATCTGTCACCCAGGTAGCGTGCTCTTTTGTAGAGATCAGAAATTCTGGGCAAATATTGAATTGATGTTTTTTTTCCTTGCCCCCCCCCCTAAAAGATTGTGGTATTTTTGTCTGGCCCCCCCTAAATTTTCTTGGGAAAAATGGGTGGCCCCCCCTGAAAATCCTCCACCCCCCCGGAAGTAAATTCTGAATCGTCCCTAATATAATAATATAATACCACGCTGAAATGAGCTGAATTAAGGTGGTTAAAAATAATAATTCTTTGCAGGAAGACTAGCTAGTGACAGTGAATAAATAATCGGAAACATGTAAATCGTAAGGACTGGTTTTGAATTAATTTTTTTGTTAATTCTCTCAACTTTTATTCCCGTTATACATCAATTTATCAATCATTTCGCCAGAAACGGAACACAAAATTTCATCGGAATCCATGGGCAGTTTCTTTCGCTAGCAGTGAGTAAGACATGATATGAACAGACCGATTTTCCATCTGATTACAGAACCTTTTGACCACGTAGTTACTTCTGAATGATGGCAAACTATTTTTGCGTTCAATTTTGGAAAAGCAATTTTGTTTAGGTTTTTGTTCATGACATTGTTAGATTCTATCCAAGCTTCGGTGTGGGTCTTCTCGCCTATCGGCTATTCTGAAATTCCCCTCGCGGGAAAGCTTTAAGGCTCGCAGCGATCGTAGCAAAGGGTTACTGGCTGGCCGGGTTATCATTGTTGACGTTCGGTTCGGTGCAGAAGTTCCTGCACATATCGAAATCATATAGCAACCAGGGAATGTCGAATGTTTAAAAAGTAATTTGATGAAACGAATATCACAGAAAAGCTTCCGAGTGACAAAAAAGCTCGGCTACTACACGCTGGGCTTCAATGTTGAGTTTTCTCGAGTCGTGTCGACTGATCTAGCGTGACGCAGTTCGCTCAAGGTTTGACCGGGAGGTGTGAAGCTGCATAGCGTGTAAAATTGAAACCACATGATAACCAATTGTCAAAAAATATATGAAATGTTTCACCTGAGGCGGGCACAGCAATCAAATGAAATCTATTAACACCGCCTGGTGATACTTTGCAGGCAATTTTCTCTACCTTCGCAGTAACATCTCGTTTTTAGGCGGATGTTGGTAAACGAGCGGTAATTTCACCGTGGTACTGCCGATCGAGAAAAGAGGGCATTCATACCGTATTCAGCTCATTTCAACATGGTACATTCCTTTTTGTGATCTATCTACCAGTTTGCCTGCGTCGCGAAAAACCCCGCAATCTTTTAAAGGCACGCGTCTTGTCATGCAGTTTACTGTAAGAGCACTACACTTGACGCTTGTGCCAGCGGGTTCTACGGTTGGTTTCACGGTGAGTTATGTCACAGCACGGGTGCACCCTATTATGTAGGCAGTGCGCTGTAGTCTCCGAGCGCTCTCCACGGCCAAGCAGTGTAAACTGCTCAGAGACGATTCTTTGGGTAGGTCGCATGTTACATAGCTTGCGCAGGAGGGTGAAACGTTGTTAATTTCCCGGATCATAATTTTGATTACAATTGATAAATTCGGAGGGGCTTTTTCACTGTCATGCTTTGTCACTTTCCAATTTATACTATTCCTTGGGAAACACTGATAGGACCAATAACTATCCCTTCTGATTTGCATCTTCCTTGAAAGCCTACGTGGCAGCACATCCTTCTCCCCTACTTTTACAATCCTCTGTGCTTGCAGTGACATTCCCTGTTTTGCTCAACTATACTCGTCAATACTTTATGAAGTATTGTACAGTCCCACTCATAATTCTCATGAAAAAGGGATTCCATAACAAAATGGTATACAATATATAAACTATACCATTGTGCAATTTACATGTTGGGCACTTCTATTACTACCTCTTCTGCTCATCCATCCTGTTAATATTTACTTACAATGTTACTAAGCGTGTCTACTAAGCGTTTTTCCTTCTTCATGGCAGTAGTAACGTTCCGTTCACCCTGTTACTATCGTTCTTTCATGGGGAGTTGTATGTTGAACTCGCCTTGGCTGCCGAGAGGTACCTGGGGATCTTCAGTGTAGTGACTACACGAGACGTTTAGAGTTCGTTGGTACTACTAGACTTTATTTCTCCGTAGACAAGCTTGACAGTTGCCATCGCCCAAGATACGCTTCTCCCATAGTCTAAATGTCTTGGGTCCGCTGTGTTCCTCTCTCTCTATTCCAATCTAATCTCGAGCAACTCTCTCTCTATTCCAATCTAATCTCTTACTTGTATTGTTTTAGAATGGGATTTTAAACGTTATCTTTAAGGCGTGGCTTTGATCATACGATATACATGAATTAAAGATAAAATGATACATCCAATCATAAACATCAATGCAGGTCTTGATCTTAAATTGACAGGTTTCCATTAATATGCAAACGTAATTGACTACCTTCATAATTCTTAATATAATTCAAATATATTCTTGTTTTCATCCAGACTTCCGTAAACATCCTCGTAAAACGTAATTAGCGTTATTGTGCGTTTGTCTCAAATATGGTTTGTATGTATATCGACTTATAATTGAGATCTTGTTGTTTTAATGAATTATTTTACTGGTATCAATGACCGCTAGGTTCAGTAACCTTTGTGTGAGATAAAATATCTCTGTAACAACAAGATACATCATATGGGAGTACAGTGTCATTGACACTATTTTTAACATGCGATATCTATTTATAATTCTGCCTACATGTCACCAGTTCAGATCTGTACTTAACAATGACTTAAACTCTCCTGTGTAAGTGGCAATAAACATCAGTTTACAATACACGCTTCTGCTATTTGAATTTAAAGTGAAAGAGACAACTGGTAAAAATCCATTCGGAGCTGACTGATCTGAGGACTGCAGTACTGTATAGTGCTTTTAAAACTAGTTTCTTGAATCATGTCAATGTGTTTAAATTCGCACTCTCTGCATTGCAAGTCAAATGTACTCCCTTTCTTTAACACTGATTGTGTGAATGCTTATTGCGAATAAATCCAGAAACATATTTTCCAGGGTCTGTCATTGCAACTGAAACACTGCGTGCAATGAAATAAACCCAGACTTTTGTATCATAAATGCTGCCAAAATAAACAGGACTTGCTCAAACATATATTGAAATATCGCGCCGCAATAGACTTCGTGCCAGAGCATATGAGAGAATCAAATTTCCCACTTTGGTGATTTCAGCACGTTGGCGACAATTTTTTTTATTTCTGTCTGTTGGGGCATTTTATCAACAGGTTCAGATTATTTTTCTCCTTCGCCTGCTCACATTTCCCCCCTAAAGCATACTCAATTCTCCCAAAATGAAATGATTCGCCCCTTAACCATTTGACCCAGAATTCCATATGCATATGCATGTAAATGTATGTTGACTCTCCTCACTCATTGATAGCGATGAGATCATTGAAACTCTGGAGGTGAAAGGGTTAATGGTCGATACAACAGAATAGCAGTTGGCCCTCAGCGGATATTTTCGCAGTACACTTATTGTCCCACTTGTCCGGTGACTGTTGAAAGCCAACATCCGGCTTTCTAGGAATAGTTATTTCACACAATTAATCTGTGCTCTATATAAGTGTCCCTAGCCTGTCTCTTTGACCAGACGGCACCCCTTACACAATCTGTACCACAGATAACTCCGCCAAGATTGAGATAGAATGTCAGGAGCTGACCAACCCGTGGAAAGTGCTGAGAATTCCACAGAGAAAAGCCAAGAGAAGGTAATGTGACAGAATATGGTGTAATCATGCTTCTTTAATAATTGATCAAAACGATGTACTGCACTGCATATATTATTTTAATTTGTATAATACATTTAAGATGTATTCAATTCATGGTAGATTAATCAAAAAAGAACCGTCCTTGTGGTCGGCACAGCAACACTGTGATTCTTCTTAAGACAATCATTTTTTAATTCACCGCTCACTATTAACTTGTGACATCGACCAAACGAAGTTTCAAATGTCCGATATTTCATTTAAATGAACAGTAAAATGAATAAATGGCATTGAAACTTAAGGTAGAGCACTCATTGGGGACAGATAGTAGGACTCTCAAATTTTTATAATTCTCTGCTAATCTACCACTTGTGGTGCCTCATTTTAAAGCTCTTGGAGATAGAAAAACTTTCGCCGAGTTAGTTTTTTCCAAAATACAAATTTTAATTTTTCGCCCATATTAACAAAGGGATGGTGGCCATTTTGAATTCCAAATATTGCGAAATGTTGGATGATTTATTTCGCTATTTCCAAAGTTTTCACGATGACCCCCAATTTTATTGTTGATTTGGTTGGTATGAGAATGGTTGAAAGTTTCATTCAGGAAATTTGAGCAAAAGTTTAAGTCTTTCACTTTCGAGGCGCATACTACCTTAAAATCAAACGTTGATACAGCATTTCGGAAACAGACTTGAGCCAGCGAAAAGCAAGATGACAAAAATGAAAATAGAGGTGATCGTAATTTGCATATTCTTGCATAACTTCGTGTTTTTAAACCGAATCTCATTTCCAGGCTGCTGTACTCCCAGTATGGCCTTCACAGGGAAGCAATATCCGCATATGGTCTTTGTTAAGCCGCAAGAAGGATGGATTCTGGCAAGTTAAGGAGAACATTTCTGGAGATGTGTTCTCAGTGGATGCGAGAGGGACTTACGACGCAAAAAGTAAGTTTCCCGCCCTGTAGACCCACGCCATGCCGGTTGTAGTTTTGGCGGCAAAAAACAGCCACAAGTGCATCGGGCTTGCGCAGAGAAGCAAAGGTTAAAATCAATTCGTAATCTTGCACTGCCGTCCAATTACTGTTATTATGGAACAGAATAGTTTGTACCTGAACCGTAGCTTAGGTGTCAAAACAAATATTACAATGAATTGCTGTTATCACCTGTAGTTGAGGGATTTTACTCTATAACAAAATGTAACTTCTGCCTGGAGCACATGGCGAGGTGACATACACCAGTATTCCACACTCATCCAATCATAACATACTATAATGTGATGATGTAATAGATGTAATAAATTATGCGTTCGGTTTATTTCTGATATGAAAAACCGCTAGAAAAACTGCAGCTATGTGCCTAGGCTATAATGCATTCTGAATAGGACCAGATCATAGTAAGATGACGAATTTCGCAAAATAGGTTGTTCGGTTATACTGCGAAAAACAGAAAATTTGAGCCAACCTCTTTCGCTTTCGTATCCTGTTGGCCGAGCTGCTAACACTAAACACGCGAACCTTCAGGTCACTCTATTACGATATGAATAAATACCATTTATATCAGACCTAGACCTCATGTTTCCGCCACAATCCGATAACAGTATTTAATGATATTGTATTTCAAAGTGTAGAGTCTCTGATTTTCAACTTTAAAACTTTCACTTCTGTACCATTGTCATTTTTAGCGTCTATTTGCTACATGTACATTGAACATGAAGAGCTCTGCCTGCTGTCTGTCTGTCTGTCTGTCTGTCGAATGTTTTGGGCAGGATTTGAGCCTCTGGCCCACGGCATCCAAAGATGGCCAAAAACACTCCCCGGCCTCTGATACCAGAAAATTAAATGCCTGTCAAATAATCTTTTGCAAACACCTTTTTTCACAAAAAGCTTTGCTGGCTGTTCGTAGGCCTTGAACTGTGAACATCTCTGCACCGCCAAACTGCGTTTATAATAAAATGTAATGATTTTTTTCAAAATACACGGTCTTTTAAAGATAGAGTGCGCCTCTGGAACGGATATTCGGACTTTCACAATACTTTTTTGGTTTACCACTTACGGGAGGGGGGGTCATTTTGAAGCTCATGGAGCAACCAAAGTTTTCACTGGCTTACTGTTGTGAAAATCGAAATTTATTTTCCTCTCTACTCGGAGTGAACTCAGGGATGGCGGCCATTTTGAATAAAAATTGGGTAATTTGTTTCTCCAGTACCAAATTTTGGACGTTGATCCAAAATTTCATTCTTGAATTATATAAAGTCTTCTTTGAAAATTTGAGCAACAGTTGAAGTCTTTCAATTTAAAGGTTCGTGCTACCTTAAATCTGCCCTCAGATCGACTTTTTGGGCAAAACGGATTATAGGCAACCCGCGCCGGTGTTTTAAAATGTTGTATTGATTTTTTAGAGATAATTCACGGGAAACATGCCGTTTTTATCCTAGGTGAATTTCAATTTTATGTTGTACCTAAGCCAGACCCGAATGAGGTCATTCCGGATGACAGTACACCTGCTTGGATTGGTATTCCTGGAAAAAGTATCGGCGGAGCAGCGAACCAGAGTAAAGTTTACATGTTACAATGGACTGAAAAAGATGGTGTGAAAACAATACAAGCAAAGGTATTGTGGCATATTAAAATTACATTTTCCTAGTGTACTTAAATCTCCCATAATGTCATGCCTTCAGATACTTATAACTTATGATAGATGCGAATTTCCGGAATGATGTTTGACAGCAACAAGCAAAGCCGTTGACTTGCACTGTTTACGTTTCGACATGTAGATATAGGTAGGTATGTAAATGTGCACGCACTGACTGACCTTGCTGTGAGGGGGGAGAGAGAGAGAGAGAGAGAGAGAGAGAGAGAGAGAGAGAGAGAGAGAGAGAGAGAGAGAGAGAGAGAGAGAGAGAGAGAGAGAGAGTCAGACAGACAGACAGACAGACAGAGACAGACAGACAGACACAGACAGACAGACAGACAGACAGACTGACAGACAGAGACAGAGAGACAGCGACAGAGAGCTCCTAAAAGACAATACAGACTCAGAATCATCATCAATTTCTACAAGTACAGATCGGTTCCACTCACATACATGTCACTGTAAACCAAAGCCTTAGTTTACCCTTCCATTTCTCCAAATCGTTTTGAGGTATAGGTAGAATTCGCCGCGGGGACAGATTTTCGGACTTCCAAATTTTAAAATTCTTTTCTTATCTATCACTTGTTGGAACTTCTTTAAATCTTTTGTAGTAAGGAAAGTTTTCACCATCTTAGTTTTTCGAAAATCAAAAATTTTATAATTTTCTCCATTAACACAGGGATTGCGGCCCTTTTGAATTAAATATCGGTAGATGTCGGGTAAATTGTTTCTCTGTTACTGAAGGGGTGACCCCCGATTTTTATTTTTGATTTGGTGGGAGTATGACTGAAAGTTTCATTGGGGAAGTTCGAGTAAAAGTTTTTAAGTCTTTCACTTTCGAGGCCTATGCTATCTCAAGTATTTCACTCTCGAGGCTTTTACTATCTGAAGAGTTTTGTTTGGTAAAGTTACTGGTATGACCCTGTTCATTGACAACAAGATCATTTTCATTAAAGGTATACAGTAACCTGTAATCTAAATATGCCCATATATGGTCAAAGGGGCGTTCCTTGGTATTCAAAATGCCCATGTGAGGGCGATGTTTTTTAAAAGCGGCCACCCGCTCAAAATCTGTGGTTAGATTTTCTCTTTTCATGGTAACTGTGGCAAAATTGGAACAGGTGACAGTATACCTTTAACGTAGGCGAACTTTGCCTTTATTGTTCATCTCCCTTCTTCCGTCTTTCAGGGCTTTGAGGCTCGGAGTGACCCCAGAGATCCGCCAGTGGTTAACGATGAGAGTGACATGCTGCATATGACCTTCCTTGTCGAATTCTTCTCAAAGACAAAGTACTTCAATTTTCGAGACTTCAATCACCTGGAACCTGGTGCATCAGGCGACAATTACGTCAAGACGCGGAGCAAGGGTATCATCGACAGGCTGCCTGTAGAAAGGGATAACCTCGTATCCACTTGGTCTACCGATCCTGGGTTGCAATATTACGTGACAGCAGTATAATTTGAAATGAAGTCTCCAACTTCGCGTCTGGTCTCAACAGCCGTACCTTCCGAGTAATTACGTCAAAAAAATTTTGTTCCATCAAATCCTGGTCGACCCTCTTCCAGATTAATGTAAAAAAGCAAGGCTTATAATTTTGACTGATTTGCTTCAGGGTGACTTGCCCTGCGTGTTTTGAACTAGCGTGCGAAGGTCAAACTGCTTCCAATATCTGGATGCCTCCCTTAATGTGCCCCCAGTAAACAGTTTACTGTAGGAAAGCTATTTCAATCTCGGTCGTTTAAGATAAAGGATGTCAAAGCTTATTCTGTTCACATGGAATATTTTCAGGCAAACATAATTTACCAAGCCTTTTGGTAGCATGGCTTGAGTTGTTTCCCTAAAGCTGGGAAGATTTAAATATTTCAGCGCTCTTTTCCTAAAGTTGCACGTCGTCGTAAAATAAATTGCAATTTATGGCTTCCTCTCTTATATGGTCGCATGTAGCGTTGCTCCAAGTCTGTACGAATATGAATATTAAAACACAATAAATTGAAGGAATAAACTTCCAGAATAAATTTTATTCAGTACGTGTATGTATGTATGTATGTATGTATGTATGTATGTATGTATGTATGTATGTATGTATGTATGTATGTATGTATGTATGTATGTATGTATGTATGTGTGTGTGTGTGTGGTGTGTGTGTGTGTGTGTATGTATGTATGTATGTATGTATGTATGTATGTATGTATGTATGTATGTATGTTTGTATGTATGTGTGTGTGTGTGTGTGTGTGTATGTATGTATGTATGTATGTATGTATGTATGTATGTATGTATGTATGTATGTATGTATGTATGTATGTATGTATGTATGTATGTATGTATGTATGTATGTATGTATGTATGTATGTATGTATATATGTATGTATGTATGTATGTATGTATGTATGTGCGTGCGTGCGTGCCGTGCGTGCGTGGGTACGTACGTATGTATGTATGTATGTATGTATGTATGTAAGTACGTATGTATATGTGTGTATGTAATATTCAACTGAATTCAGGTCTGGACTGGAATTCATTTGACATACTCTGTACTTCAATGTACTCTGAGGCAAAGAATAAAAAATGCTCTTGTTTTCTTGTTTTTAGTAGTGATTGAGCGGTAGCACAGCACTAACATACTTTAGAGTTGTCGATATAATTTTATAAATGTTGTTTCGTTTGTATTTTTTCCATGTGATTTATCGCTCTGTCTTGCTGTTTTATTTGCATTTTCTGTTTCGTCCTTAATCTTTGATATCCTCAGTTCGCTGATTTTCTAACATTATTTGTGCTATTCATCTTGCCTTCAAGAAGTTATCTATAGGCACTGTGGATGTACAGGAAAACGTAAAAAACCGAAGTCAACCAAATAGAAGCATTCAGTTTTAAATATATTTTTTAAAGATCTTTCTTACGGCTCTTTTTATCCAATATATTGCTGAAAACCTTTTCAAATGTTTCCCTTTTATTTGTACTTCTTCTTATATACGGAATGAATCGGTATCATTACACATTGTCAAGAATAACCAGTCCGGTCTTATCTATATACTAGTATTGTTCATTTTATTTTCTTTTAAGGTACATGTAGCCTGAGCACGTGCCTAGAAATTGAAGGACTTAAACCGTTGCACAAACTTCCTGTAAGAAAACTTTAAACCATTTACTTTCGAAATGAAAACGACAAATCAGGGGTCACCGTGAAAATGTTGGTACAATATTTACCGATACTTGAAATTCAAAATGGCCGCCATCCATGCGTTAGCTGTACAGGGATATGAAATGTTCAGTTTGCACAAAAATAAGCTCGCCGTTAAAAAGTGTATTTGCTCCACGAGCTTCAAAATGAGCCGCCACAATGCAAATGATAGACCAGAAAGGTATTGTACGTGTTTCAGAGTTCGAATATCTGTCTCCCGAGGCGCATTCTACCCATAAACACTTATATTGTAATCATTGGATCCAAACGATCATTTAAGAACTGTAGTACGTCCAGTTTGATAAAAACTTTCATCAGTGACCCCTCCCGTCAAAACAAGAACAGGCTCGACACAACTTCCCATGCAGATTTTCCCATAGCATTGAATAAAGTAGTACATCTTCCTTTAGATAAGAACATATCTTCTTTTCCCACGCAAGGTTTATCATGTATTCTCGTTTTCGCTAAAATATTGCTCAGAAGTAGAAGGGTCGATCATCGATCTAAAATAATGCACGTTCAGGGAGAAATTAGATAAATTTATTTAAAACACGAATAAACACTCAAGCAATATGCAATCGCTGTTTTAATATTTTTTTGGAACAAACTTATGTTAGTGGTTGTTAAGTTAGCTCGGAGTTGCACAAATCACAAATATGCTTCATTCAACACAGAGAGTAATGGTTGTGGATTCCATTTTGATCACGCTCAAGTTTTCACATCGCCAATTCTGACACTGTACAAAATGTGAATATTGCGACCGCAAGCACGCATACCTTTAATGGATTGTAATAATCACTTTCATCGAAGCCATCGCTTTCCTTTGGCCTTCGCTATATGGTTTTAAATTAACGGTTCCATGACTCTGTAAAAACCATAATGAGCTCTCAAATATACAAGGGTCGTTGCTTTCACTCATTTATTAGTCCACCATCCATGTTATATATATATATATATATATATATATATATATATATATATATATATATATATATATATATATATAATATATATATATTGTGTGTATACGTATATACATATGTACATACATAGACATATATCTATATATCTATATAATTATAATTATAATTATAATTATAATTATACATAGATATAGATATGTACATTCATGGTGGATTTTTCTGAAGGAGATTGGGAAACGTTTTTAAGACTGGGAAATTTGAACAACGTACAACAAAATATGTCAAACCGTCAGCTATACTAGGGTGCCCTCACCAACAGATAATTCAAGGATTTTGCCCATTGCCAAGATAAAGATCAACCATAGATCAGACCTTTTACCGCAAGGTGATCCCTTTCGGACTTATCAGGGTCAATTCACGAGATGAAAAGCACCGAAAATTCTTTGTTTTAACTTATAAATTGATCTCTCCTATCACGAACGTTCTAGATGAAGGGGACGATTTTACATCATGGATATAAACGTCCGTTGGCAACTGCAATTAGCTGATTCGAAGTTAACTTATAAAGTCATGGACATGATCACATGTAGCGGTCATGACACCTATATCATGGATGTGCCATTTAACAAGTCCTTGTCGCTGGTAGTCACGTTTCAAATTGTAGTGGATCACTGAGCAAATAAACGCACGTGCGGTTAATATGTCGTTACTTTTTTCGTGTATCAAGTTTAAACAACATCAGAACAGGACTGTCTGAGTAAAGGATGTGGACAGTAATATGTCATTCGACGAAATTGCTGCCTTATGGCCCTAGCCCTATTAGATATATTGGATATTTTCCTATAAAAGACAGGTGTCAGGTTGCAAAGATTTACCAAAAACGTTTTAGACATGTTAGTGTAATTGCTACACCCTTCGTGAAAATATTTGCAAGAAACTGGCCGCTCAGTTCTCATTTTCGGAACCAGTTGTTGACCTCGTGCATTTTCATGGTACAATAAAATTAACATGCCGTGCCAGACAAATTCTAGCCGTGGCCCAGTACACAAATAACCGTAACAGTAACGGCGAACTCCTAGCAGCCTACTTGATTATGTCAGTGTCCGGGACTAAAATTTCCCTCTTTAGGCCAAAAAAATTGTTTCTGGTCAGCACACTCATCATTTCAATAGATGCACGTCATGTCTTTTTGCTCGTAAAAATTCTTGATGACTCAGAGTCAGAATTTCTTGTGATGGCCGACTTCAGTTCAAAGTTTCTATAATGAATATCCAAAAATGCTAAAAAGAAAACTGAAGTATTTAGCAGCCGGTGATAAAAGACAAGAAAAGAAAATCGCGTCATCGCATCACTTTTGCTGAATGTCAAGTACCGGAAACAAATCTTTTTTTTGGCCTTAGAAACACGCGTACGGAAAACGGAAACTCTCCGATCGCTTTCAACTCATCCAAAAGTGTGAGTGAAAACAGACCGCTGTCAGTGTCTTGAAGGTATCGTGCTAGCTAGCTGCTTCCGCTGATATTTACGGTAGAATGCCCCTTGAGGAGAGATATTCCAATTTTTACGATACATTTCTGGTCTGTCGCTTGTTTATAGGCTCATTTTTGAAACTGGTAGTAGGAATAAATAAATTTTCACTGTCTTCCTTATGTAATTTCAAGTGTCGGTTATAGTTGGGTAATTTGCTTCTCCAGAACCAATCTCGCACATTGACCCCTGATTGTTTGTTCTTGATTTCGAAAGCAGCGATTGAAAGTTTCCTGGAGGAAAGTTTGAGCAAAAGTTTTAGTCTTTCAATTTCGAGGCGCACATCACCTTAACGATAGAAAAGAAATTCAATCAATCCAAAAGCTACAGGCGAATTCTGTCAGTTCCATACTTTCATGAATGCGATTGAAAGGAAATTGTATCCAAACGCTCCGATTACCAATCAAGCTCAAGAAGGAGGCAGGAGGAAGCCTCGCTGGGTTTCACTTGTAACGGTTCGTCGAATATTAATGCTGAAAAATAACCGGAAGCAAAATATTCATAACAAGACGTTACCCAAGACACACGACGCAGATTTTCAGTGAAACATACAGTTTCTTCAAAACTTTCAATACCTGTCTCTAGTCGAAGTTGCTGTCTTATCAGACATGACGATCTTTAAAAAGCGTGGATGCGGCTGCGCAGCTCACTTGATTTTTCAGTAAGTCACTGCTTATCATTCCTTTGGAAGAGTGTTTGATGAACATGCGGTCGGCAAGCTGACGACTTAAAGAGCCAGTAGCAGTAACTTTTCATCTTTGTTTTTCGCTATTTTTGTTTTGCATGTAGAACCACAACTTCTTATTCTTCTTCCCAAATCATGTTTAGATCCAAAGTATCCGACTTGTCAACTCAGCCAGTACGTGAGTAAACTGCATTGTCCTTGACAAGTGAAGTGACTAGAAATCAGACGTGAACGACAAAAATGCATTTTCCACGTAAATGTATTATATAGATGTTGTATTGACAATCTGAATAATTAGGTTTCAACATTCTCTGGGGGCTAGCATAAAATTTTGCAATAACACACGAGACACAAATACATGTAGTGAAACATTACTCAAAAAGTTAAAGCTTCTGGCCCTTTCGTCATAGCCCTCGCGCAAGATGTAAGATGAGTACGTCGTCATAATTTTGTAATCTCTCATCACCGTACCGATCATATATCGCGGAATCAGATTAAAACATCGCGAAGAAGCGGTACTTTCTGTGTCTTGCGTATGGCCGTCTGCAAACACCTAACTGAAGGCAACCTACTTTACACATACGCACGCACAGCGCGTTTGTGGCATTAATAGAATCTTACACCCCCAAGGACCTGGGATCAGATTTCTCACACGAGTCGGGGACATTTTTTCCCACACTCTCGATCCCGCACTCCCAGCGGCCAGGAATGTGAGAAGTTATCACCTCGCATACGTCATACATTTCATGTGTAAGTGTATCTTTTCTCCTTGCAACTTCCGTTCATATCGACCAGATGCAAAATTTGTAAATCGGAAGACAGCTGAAATTGATCATTCTGAAAGGCACTGGTACAAATATTGTTTCGTTCACCCTTCGCAGAACTTTCGGGGGGGGAGGGGGGTTGAATTATCAAAGGCAGTTGAAATCAATCGCTTTCACAGAAATTCTTAGTTTCACCGTTTTGTTTTGTTTTTCGGTGAAATTGCACCTTGCAAATTCATCTGTTGTTATGGCCATGTCACACCTTGACAATTTAATCAACGTATGGAAAATTTGGCGAATACGCTTGGTGTACGTCGAATACGTTATGGGTAAGTTTTGTATGCGTCAAGAGCACGCTGAAGCACGCTGATGCATGGTATACGTAGTAGTACGTCCAGGTCGTCGAAAGCTTTTGTGCATGCACAAAACTTTTCGACGTATGCCAGCGAATGGCTCACACATCCCGCACACGTGGGCCATAGTAGGTTATGCGCTCGTTGACAGGTTCACACGCGTTACCTGTAAGTTACTTATAAGTCAAAATGCGTCAAGATAATTATCTAGCGTACCAAACAAACTGTTACAAAGTTCAAGTAGTCCTAAAAATTATTCAATAAGTTACGTTTTAATCGGGGGGGGGGGGGGGGGGGTGAAACAGTTGTTTGGCAGGGTATGCCATAAATAGGAATGACCTAAATATGTCACTCAATCACATCCATCGACACTTTATCACAGCGCCATCTGTTGTGATTACCAGCCGTCGTTATTTCACATGGTATGATTGGAAATGCAACATCAGTATTTATGTTTTGAAGCCCATTTTGTCTGTTCTGTGATGAATGTGGAGGAAAAGTGATGAAGAGAAAGCTTATAGATTAACAGATAAATGGGTGAGTAAATAGATAAATAATACCATATTATATTGACACTGTTATATATACAGTAAATCATTACAAATCTTTCATACATTCATGAATGATGAGAAACCCCGGCAGAGTATTCTGCTATTGACTCATTGACTCATTAGTGAGTTACCTGTGCTCCATACTGCGAGCGAGCGAGCGAGAGAGAGAGAGAGAGAGAGAGAGAGAGAGAGAGAGAGAGAGAGAGAGAGAGAGAGAGAGAGAGAGAGAGAGAGAGAGAGAAGAGAGAGAGAGAGAGAGAGAGAGAGAGAGAGAGAGAGAGAGAGGGACAGAGACAGACAGACAGACAAATGTAGACTCACGGACGGACGGACGGACAGACAGACAGGCAGGCAGACAGACAGACAGACAGACAGACAGACAGACAGGCAAACAGAGATAGAGAGAGGGAGGAGTCACTGACGAATCAAATTAATAATTCATTTAAAAATCGCTGAATTTTCCAAGCCAGTAAGTTCAAGTGTTTACACGTGTCCGAGATTCCATTTCAAGGCAAATCCAATGAAGTCGAAGTCAAGTTTGTTAATTTTCAACCAACTCACTTGACGTTTTTATTAATACATGTTACTGTCTATAATTGCAGCAAGAAGCAGCCAAAATGCTGCGACTCTTACATATTAGCACTTCGATCATCTCACATTCTATCAAGTAATGGAAAGTAGATATACAAGGCTTGTCATAGGACAAATACTAGAGGCTTCTTAAAGTTTGGACCACACAAGAATGCACGACGTTTAACGAATTTAACAAGTTATGACTCATTTAGTAAAGGATTATTACGTATGTATTTCCGTATTCCATGCTGCAAATAAGACCGGTATTTTTACAAAATCATACGCAACTTAGCAAAAACGAAAGTCATCCCTGTGTCTTCATTTACGTAAGTCTAATCTCTGACATTTGTCCCCCCCCCCTGCCATTACACATAGATAACGATAAAGGGATACTTAACGCAGTTGTTCCCAATGATGGCAATATGTTATTAAATCCCCGGATGTATAGAATGACTTCATTGGAGTACATTACATATCTGGAGCCATATTTGCAACTTGAATACTCATCTATTGTTTTACATACGAGGTAGTCAATATATATTGTAAGTCAATACATAAAATTCAACAATAAAGGAACTTAAATGATGTCTTAAGTACGTTTCTTAAGATAAAAATCGTAAACATCAAGAAGACGATAGTATTATCAAATATCCTGTGAAATTTATGATACCCTAAAGGTAGATTTTGCGAGACGTTTCTCAGCTCTAGAAATATTAGAGAAACTCTCTGCTATGGAAAACTCTGAAAAACCATGGGAAAAATGTTTTGATCCAAAAAGTACTTCTATAATAGAGGTATTGATGTCTTCTCTGTAGAAACAAATCCTTTGTAGGTGGGTGAATTCTCTTGTAATTTCATAGTATTCCCCGATTCACTGTACTTTTTTCGTAACAAAGATAGCTGTTGTTTCTCAGATGTAGCGATTTAACTATATTCTTGTATTTTATTTCTGGAATCGGACTCTGTTCTTCCGAGTATTGCTTGTTTGTCTATTCAGTATGTGTCTTTGAGATTAGACGTACAAGCGGCGGTAAATTTGACAATACGTTCATTATTTTATATTTACATAAACTAAAATGCACTTTCTTATTTATCGCCCTAAAACATGTTAAAGTACAAAGTATTAGCCTTGTAAACACAGAATATTTTGTACACTGTGCAATATAGTTCTTTACAAATGAATTCTAGTCTGAACTGAAATACAGTGTCAACAATAACACGAGACGTTATACATATAGGTTGCATTGACAAGTTGAACCCTGGTATCTCCACATGATTTGGAAGTACAGCAAGAAATTAGTTAAAGGTACACGGTCACCGTAAATTTGCATATTCCATATATGGTAAAGGGGCGGGGCTTAGCGTACTACCCCGTAACACCCGTCGCTGTCGGTCCTCCATATTTGATACGTCAAAGGCAATGCAGACGAGGCTACTAAGTATGCCATGGCTGGTCGTGTGGGGCACCCTTTTTAAAAAGCGGCCACCCGCGTAAAATCTGTGATTGGCTGTTAAAAAACAGGTGACCGAATACCTTGAATAAGGACAAGACAAATATTGGAAAGGCTGACTGGTAAAATACCAGTGTTTATAAGGTATGATTCGGCTGAAATGACGCAAACCATTAAATGCTAGATACATTGTAAGAACAGTGAAAGTCTACTTGCATAATAGTAATGAGGCGTCTTTGGCTACAAGCTCTCACACTGTAAAAACAATGTCCCCCTGATTTCATACATTGCCCAAAAATGAAAATCATACATTTTGATCATTTGACCCAGTGCATCAACTTAAAAGAGAATATTACATTGAATCACCATGTCAATTTGCTAATAGAAAAGC
Source organism: Ptychodera flava (assembly GCF_041260155.1). Taxonomy (NCBI): domain Eukaryota; kingdom Metazoa; phylum Hemichordata; class Enteropneusta; family Ptychoderidae; genus Ptychodera; species Ptychodera flava. The sequence continues at coordinate 24,050,706 of NC_091946.1, forward strand.
AATGGCTACCAGTATTTTTAAGCCATTTGGAGAAAGTGAATTTTCAACAATGACGAAAAACAAGACGGCATAAATTAATTCGCACCAGTACGACGTGTAATAGTGCTCCTTTGCTGTGGAATGCACTGCCCTCAGAAATTCGTTGTGCCAGAAATGTTACTTCTTTTAAACGTTGTTTGAAGACCCATCTTTTTACCAAGTTTTACTCATAATTGTAGTTTTTTTGAGTTTTTAGCTGTTTTTGTATCTTTTTGTATCTTTTAAATACTTGTGTTCAGCGCACTGAGACGTTGTGGAGTGCGTTTTTTAAGAATTAAATATTATTATTATAGTGGGATTTTACTTTTCTGTAAATCTTTTTTCGGGAGTGTTTTGCTATGAGAGGCTTCATCTTTTTAAATTAACCTTTTTTCTATCTTATTGTATCTTCAATGCTTTCATCTTTTTAAATTAAATTGCGTTTTTATATCTAATTGTGTCTTCAAAGCTGAAATGTAGAGCCTCCATCCAAATGACCCTTACGCCCAGCAGTGGAATGTGCCTATACGAGCTGAAGATTTGACCTCAGATGCTGTTTTACAAAAGATAGTTTGCGCCAGAAATGGCCAAGGACCCTGTATTTTATGGGGAAGGTTAAGTTTAACACTTTTTTGGAAAGTTCGTAAAATATTGAATAAACATTGGTGAAATGCCACCATCATTATCATCGTCGTCGTCGTCGCCGCCGCCGCCGCCGCCGTCGTTATTCCGGTAATCATCAACATATCGTCGTAGTTATCATCATCGTCATGATCTTCAGCGTCGGTATTATCATAAACTCAGTCGGAAAATGATGACTTAAGTAGATAATGGATTAAGAATCACTTTCTTTTAAATCGGTTATGAGCAAGTTCGATACCAAATAATTTTGAATGTGGACGCCGTCGACGTCGCAAGATCAGTGTAGGAGAAACACTTTTTGCGTAGTTTTTGTGGAGTGAGGTTGGGCTCTCGCACTAAGTAGCTCCAATCTAACATAATGGAGTTACTTATCAGTAGCGTCAAAACTGCTGCGGGTTATAAATAACGGCAAAACTCGACAAATTAAGGGTTTTATCCCACGTTGAACGATATTCTATGACGTCCATGAATGGAATCAATTTCGCTAATGCACGCCAGACGAACCACCTAGTACAATTATGTAAAGACGGGATATGCCCGCGACGCTCAGCTATGCTTTTGTTCACTTCTCCGAATTGCCGCGTATCCAGAAAAACGTTAACTTCCTTCGAAACCCTGCCACCCCACGGCGCTTAGGGTAAAGTTTTGACGCGAGATGTTTCACTTCATCGAGCGCCTTTGTGCCGCGTTCACAACATCCCTCACTTTCTCATGCATGTCTCATGTGTGCTTGTTGGTAATTTCTTTTACACAACATTTCTAAGCTTCCCGAACATTTCCATTTTCACAAAGTAGTTTCCATACAGAGAGACCGTCACATAGAAGGGGAGAGAGAGAGAGAGAGAGAGAGAGAGAGAGAGAGAGAGAGAGAGAGAGAGAGAGAGAGAGAGAGAAGAGAGAGAGAGAGAGAGAGAGAGAGAGATAGAGAGAGAGAGAGAGAGAGAGGAGAGAGAGAGAGAGAGAGAGAGGGAGTGTGAGAGAGTGTGAGAGTGTGAGAGGGTGAGTGTGTGTGTGTGTGTGTGTGTGTGTGTGTGTGTGTGCTTGCAGAAGACCGTCTGTGTTGCTCCTTTGATAAACAATCTATTTAATGTAAAGGTTTGGTATACAGGTAAAATTCACTGATCTATCAGAACCCAAACGACTCTCTATTTCGTGGCTGTTCCAAAATCGTTCAGAGCTTCATGACTATCGAAATAACTAACGTTACTTAAATGTTATTGATCAAAGATAGTTCGTGTTTATTATCGCCCTAACGACCCCGATTTGTAGATAAAATATCTCTCTATGAAACAGAAGTAATGATTTAACAGGGTCTCATCGATTATCGAAGATGTTTGTCATAACATTTATGTGATTTCTTTTCATATATCCATAGCCTGACAACCAGATTACCTGGAGAACGTTAACTTCTGTCACAGTTTGGTTTATTTTGTGAATTTTGAGATACTTTTCTGTTGTAGTGTATTGACTTGGTAGGGGTGGTGTATGTATCAAACTTGTTATTGGCATAATGTGTATCACATTTACATATTTGATGTGTTGCACCTGCTGTTTACCGCGTTAGTGTCGGGTGAATGAATCTGAAATTTTAGTTTGCAAATATTACGTCACTGAGCTGGACAAGCAAGGACTACAGCGAGGCACTTGCAATAAATGGTTAAGGCAGACATTATGCTTTTCGATGTCTGCTGTCTCACTAGTACAGTCACTGCGGCCAATGCTGCCATTTCCGGTTGTAAAGCACCTCGTCCAAATTCCGTTGTGGTTAATAAATTGACGGTCAGATGGTATCATTTTGATGCTGAAACTTTCAAAGAGCAATTTACCAGGCAACAGTCTACCAAAACTGTTTACTGGTTAACAGTTTGGAAAAACTGTTGACGGGGAAGTTTGAAAGTGTCGTCTACGCATGCGCACATTCTGGAAGGCGCAGAGTCGTCTGCGGCTGAGGTGAGTGATGATAGCTGAGGAAATTCTCGATTATTTGGGGAGAAAATTGCACATGGTATGTTACAAAACACATTTGCTAGCCATATTCGGGTAACAGCATCGTTTATTATCCCTCGGGCCTGAGAGTCGTCCAAAAACGGGCTTTTTACCTCGGTTTCTGACTACGTCAAACAGATTGTTTTTGAGGCAACTCTCGGGCAAACAGACGGTCAATAAATATGTCTACTGTGTCATCAGTGTGTTGCTGTTGAACTCTTGCATGAGCTGTACGCAAGCTGATCCACAGTAGTCAGCGTGCCAAGTTAATTGAGTGTGGTCAGAATTGAAGTTAACCAGAGCTGCGGACTTTGCAAGTCCGTGGAGTACACGGGCTTTCGTTGACTTAACACTCTCATCTGCATTCGGTCACAGGCCAGGAGTAAAATCGACGTACTATCTTTGTACACGACGAGGGACTGCCAAATTGTTGACGGACCATGGACGAATTATAATTGTGAGTAACCCGACATCATCTAGTATTACAACTGTGTAATTTGACTTCTAAGAATATTTTGTTTGCTGTATTATTTAAGGTAGATAAATACCAAATTGGTCATTTTTCTGTCCAATTTTCAAAATTCTCTGAGAATACGCCTTGAAATCAGGCCCATCATTGAGATGTGTCACTAATTCATAATAAGTAATGGTTTCCGTGTAGTTAACGATTTTTAAAAATCTTAACAAATGCACTTGGCTATCCCGGTCAAATCGGGGAGCGTTTGTAAACATTGTGGACAGATTTACATTGCTATTTGCATAATCCCCCTTGAGTGACACAGGGTTGCGTACTTTACATAGTGACGTTGTTGGGCTTCTCCAAAAGCAAGGATTACTCCCGCCTGTCAACAATAAACCGTAACATTAATGTTTATTGAAGCCTAGTCCAATAAGTCAGTTTTCGACATACAGAAGTGTTTCCGCTCAAAATGAATTGCGGCCAAAACCTACGTGTTTTACCAGTATGTTTCACGTCTAAGCTTATCCATACCCAATAGAAATAAGACAACCAAAACTGTTCTCCATCCAACTGACTATTACGACACGTCACAAAGCTCAACACTCAAAATTCTTCGATCCTGCTCTGAATGAAATTAGGGCCGAAAATAACAACCAAAAGCCACGACTTTTTCTGGTATATAATGTCGGTCAATACAATGTCTGACATTCAAAAACTGTTCCCAGAATCCCAACCTATGATGCCGAACACCAAATTATTATGTCCGTTTCTGATTATATTTTTGCATACCTGCTAAAGTCCGACATCCAAAATTGTACCTGCTCCGAACTATTAATTGGAGCCGAAAAAAACGAACATTTTGTTTTCTGATGCAGTGATTGTGTTTTACACATCGGTCAACCATGGTCAAACTCGGTAAAGTTCGCGTTGTAAGCTTATTATGCACCTTCCTCAATGCATCTGAACGTAATCACAGTGAATAAAGATTACGTCCACGTACCTCACCAAGGGTTTCAGTGTCGTTTTATTTTGGAAATGGTTGCGATGTCATACGATTTGACAGTATATCGGGCGACATCCCCCACGAACTCTTTTGAATTCCCCGAATCGTGCGCGAAAAAATATGCCGACCTCTGCTCGGACCCGATCGGCAAACGTTGCCCGGGTAACGCACGTCGATATTTTTGCTTTGGTTTGGAATCTTTACCCACTGACCAGACCACGCTGAGAAGTGACGCTGGCCTATGGAGGTTTAGTTACACGAAATTACGTTCGATCAGTACGCGTAGCGTCTTTATCACCTGACAACCGGACGTCGCGTACGTGTAGCACAGACGTTCCGAACGTCACACGACACTTCTTCACGTAGTCATGATTACGTGTAGTATTTTTTGTAGATATTCTTGATGATTTCTGCTAATTTAGACAAGAAACCTTGTAAAGTATTATTGCAAATTGGCAAACATCTTTGTAATCATAATATTTTGAAGAGTTTGCATCAGCACAAGAAGTACTTGTACAAGAAGTGCTATGATTTCCTGACGTGAACGAACTGTTGAAGTCTCATTCCACTTTTTATCTAACGCCGCCACAAAGATTTCGATAAACCGCATAAATAACTGAATCAAAGAGAATCGGCCGCTTTAATTTGAGGATACAACGAGCTTGAATATTACTCTTGAAGAGAAATTAACGTTTCTTGAAACTTACACCGAATTTAGCATGTTTCTGAGAAAAAATACAGCAAAACTATCCGGAACGCACAACTAAACTAAAAAATTCACACGTGAGCACGGATACGCGTACGTCATCGCGCATTCGCGCGCCGTCAGACATACACGTAATTACGTGTAACTAAACCTCTCTAGATCTCGTTATTCCGTACCTCAACGCAACGGGCAGCAGTCACGAACGAACGATGCCATTTTTGGTTTCAACATGTCAAAGAAGGCGATATTTTATTTAGTGTTGAACCGAAGTACACGACCCGTATTTCATTATTTGTACAAAAACTAACGTTGTGGGTTTTTAAGAATAATGCATTCTGCATAATAGGCCTAATGCATTATGTGAGTACTAACGTTATTCATGGTACGGAATCGAAAACAAAATTGTTCGAATTGTATACCTTTTTACCATTTCGCGATGTCATTAACCGTCATGCTTTGCAACATTAGGCTAGCTGTTTTTCCTATTTCTTTCTCATCCTGAATATTCACCCGTGATGCCTTGCAGAGGCGTTTTTGAATATGCTTCATTCTGTCAAACAAGGTGTCAACTCCTTTGAAATGAAATATCCCTGTGATCAGAAATCAAATGAGCGACATTAACAAGAAACCTATATGAGTGAAATATTTATTTGTCGTGATGCATGATATGTCTTCTCGGTGTCTTGTTGCACGATCTTAATATGATACATCAAGATAATTAGTTCCAGTTCAACTAAAACACCCCATTTGTATAACTCAAAGATGATTTTTCCGGTCTGATATTTTCCGTTTGACGCATGTATGCGAGGTAGAAGGCCGGTTAATTTGACTCTTGCCGTAAGATTACTTGGAGAATTGAAAGAAAGCTCCAATATTTTGATTGTAATTTTCATGATTGAAATGTTCAGTCGATTTAGGAAATCACATTCGACGGTCCAATTAAATTTATCGTTGCCGCGCTGAATGTTTTCGAGAAACGTCACCAGACGTATGTGTCGGTAGAAAACGTTCCGCGGAAAACAACTCACTGGGCATTTATTCCATTCAACTTCTTCACGGCTATTGTATTTCTGTTTTGTGACGGAATTTTAGCCCTCTGTTTCAAGAGATGAGAGGTTTTGGTACTCTTTGATTATCATTTGCGTTCGTTTTTTGTCGTATGACAAGATCGTGATGTTATCCAGATACTCGTAAATATCATTTCAATATTAGCATCTGCACACCTCTTTCCACTTGCCGATTTTCACTATTTTTAAAGAGACAATTCGTTTCGGACTACCGTTTTTCAACAACCAAATTCCTATTAGTAAACACTGCAATAATATTGGCTTTAAGGTAGTATGCACCTCGAAAGTGAAAGACTTAAAATTTTGCTCAAGCTTTCCTAAATGAAACTTTCAACCATTCTCTTACCAAATCAACAATTAAAATCGGGGGTCACCGTGCAAAGTTTGGAACCAGCTAAACAAATTGTCCAACATTTTTGCGATATTTGAAATTCAAAATGGACGCATCCTTGTGTTAAGTCTATTGGGGAAAATTTAACTTCGGATTTTCGAAAAACTAAGCCGGTGAAAGTTTTTTCTTTCTCCAAGAACTTTAAAATGAGCCCTCATAAGTGGTAGATCAGAATAGAATTGTAGAAATTTTAGAGTCCAAATATCTGTCCCCGAGGCGCGTTCTGCCTAAATACCAACATACAGGCCGTGAACACGGCAGTACGATCGATTTAATTCTCGGCATTTGAAAAGTCTTGATTACTAGTAGAAAACACGATGCATATACTTTACCGCGTTTAGACAAATTGAGCACTACCACGAAGACGGCGAGTCTGTCTGTATGGGGCGGAATAGATGGCCGGCCAACGTCGACCTGGTCGCAGTCTATTCACTGAGTATGAGATGTTTTGAAAACGTACAGTGTTCGACATTGAGAAAACTCACGAAGTACAAACTTAGCAGCAGAGTCTCACTGGCTGCAATATGATAATGACCTTGATCAACTAAAAAGAAAGACGATTTCTCATTTTTAAAAGGAAGACTCGAAGTGTGTCCCAATCTGCAATATGGAAACGACATCACTCAAAAAGGTATACCTCCAAGGTGTACTACTGAGTAGTTGGCTGAATGTATATATATTTTTTTGAAAAAAAAAACCCTGAAAAACGTATCAAAGAAAATGTCCGTCAGTATTTCGCAGATACCTCTCTTTTAGAGCTGATTGATTTTTCTCGAGGGGTTAAACAGTGTACAATGTAATCGTTTGCATTTTGCACATCGTTGACGTTTGTATCGTCCTTGCAACTATCACTCAGATTAGCCGCCAGTTTAGAGGAGATATGTTATAAAGTTATCGTTAAACGTGAAAGTTTTTTTTTAATATTTTGTGTCATGGCGGAACGAACTTACATTGTTCAAGCAGAAAACAGTATATTGCGCACAGAGCGCCCTTGAAGCCGCATTTTTCAATGTTCTCGCATTAGTGGAGTTCTCCTCCCAGTCAAACGCTTGGCCAGTACGATTTTTGATTTCTATAACATTGATTACAAAAACTGATCTCAACCTTTTGTCATATTTTGCTAATCGTGCAAACAGACACATTTTGCTTATCCTGCAAACAGAGTTTATGCAAGCTTTTGATTGACGGTCGGTTCAAATCGCCAACGGTAATTGATTCCCCACCACAAACGCTCGAATTTCCTAAAAAATTGTCTTCTAGTCGCGTTACACTTTGAATATAACCACAGAGTTCGATCGGCAGCAACTTCGCGCTGACCGCTTGGCAGTCTGTCTGTGTTTTTGCGGGCGGGGAAAACTAAAAAGTGGCATTTTCTGGAGCGTGTGCCCTCGTGTTGCCCGTTTTAATTTTGTGTCCACTTACACAATGAACGCCGCCATACCTTGGCGTCCTTTTAAAGGGAGGCTCCGCCTTTAGACTGAACAGAATTTTCTTCAATTTTGCTCAAAATGTCTCCAGGGAAACTGTATATTCTATTTCAAACAAAGAATTCAAACCAGAGGTCACCGTACAAATTTAGTATCAAAAAAGTTCACAAATATCTGAAATTCAAAATGGCTGCTCTATATGTGAACTTTATGAGGAAAGTTAGATTTCCGATCTTCTAAATCAAGAATAAAGATCGGGGGTCACCGTGCAAAGTTGTGTACTTGACAAACAAATTATTTGAGGAGGCACCGTGGACTAGTGGTTAGGGTAACGGACTCACTATCGGAGGATGGTGGGTTCGAGACCCGGTTCAAGTCCCGGTAGATCCAGAGTAGCGGATTCACTGTCGGAGGACGGTGAATTCGAGACTCTAGCTCGGTGTTGTGCCCTTGAGCAAGGCACTTTACTCCTAAGTGCTCCATTGGGGTAGTGGGTTATGGGTACCTAATCCTGTAAATGGGCTAGCGCCCGTTGGATGATGGACTAAATAAATAAAAAAAATAAAATAAATAAATAAATAAATAAATAAATAAATAAACAAATTATATAACACTTACTGATATTTGAAATTCAAAATGGCCGCCATGCCTGTGTTCTCTATATGGAAAATCAAATTTCCGATTTTGAAAACAAGTAAGGTATATATTTTATGTAGTTCAGGAGCTTCAAAATGAGTCCCGCTAACGGTAGACATAGAACATGTCTTGGAACAATTTGGGAGTCCGAATATCTGTCACCGAGGCGCAGTCTACTTCCATACAAATGTTGTCTAAATCTTGGTCGACTCCCTTCAGACGACCGTCATTGAATCTCCCTGAGACAATCCTCGCTGGATATTTTTCTCCGTGTAATGAAAGTCCAGTCTGCATGAACGACAATATCTGAGAGATAGTGTCTTTGTTCCACATAACGACATCAATCATTTATGATAAAAAAGGTCCTCAAGATACGTTTTTCACGATCTGGCAAGCACTAAAACGACTGATTAAATATGATCAACTAATAAGAAAAATTAAACATTTTGATAAACGAAAACCCAGACATACTCTGTGCTTATCTGAGTCCTACTCTATCTATTTGTAGTATTTTGAAGAAACAATCCATATTAATTTCTCTCCCGAATTCTCTTCATTTATTCGCATGGAAAGCTGATATGAATGATTAGTAAGCCTATAGGACGTTGCTTGGTTATCTGTCTGTCATTCCTGATTACCCAATGACATGCATTGTTGATAAGTAACACGATTGGAACTAGTTTGAGATAATTGGTTGTTCATTGTTTGAAGTAAACAGTCTGTCTCTTGTAAAAAGTAACATGATACCAACACATGACAACATGGAGAATATGGAAGACATAACTCAACGACAAAGTTATACACGATGAGTGTATGCACATCAAATCAACGTCTCTCAGTTTGTACAGCAAATTACGTCTTGCTGGCATAGATTACGTTACTTGCATAATAAATAACCAAATGTGTTTGGTATTCATTGCTCTTCCCTTCCTTAGCTGCACACCGGTATCGATAACGGCGAGAGAAAGCACATTGTGTTTGTATACTTCTCGCCATGCGGTGTCGCTTTACACCAACAATTAAAATTGCTAATGGCTTCCAGCGTCTTTTTGCAAGTATGCATAACAACAGCCACCGGGAAAAAGCCAGTATATTAGAAGAACACAGAAAAGTTCGCCGATAACGGAACGGTAGCTCGTAAGTTCACGCTCCTACCTATATATAGCAAAATAGTTTTGTTTTGGTTATCAAAGACAGTCGTTGTTGATATCTTTTTTAGCCCTCGAGTTGTATGAAACCATAAATTGCGACAGTTGCAAATCCTAAGTGGTTTACTCACCAAAAACTTATCGGGACGAGATATCTTTCCCTTGCCTCTCGCCGTGGAATTGCCCTCCTAGTAATTCTTGCCAAAGTGCAATAACTGAAATGCGCCTTTGATAATACTGCTTGTTAAAGACGTTTTGCACACGGCACAAAACAGCAAGAAGGAGAGTAGATATCCATGAAAGATTGCCATAGCAACTGTTGCTCGTATCAAAAGAAAACTGCCTGTTAAAATTTAAATTTTCTCCAACAGACGGCATGTAAAAAGTTTCCGATGTTAATTGGCTAATCCTATAAACGTGTTCTTAGCATTTTCTAAAGTAATGCTGTAATTAACCAAGTTTTGCCTTTTCTTGGGCATGTTTGGAGGGGTCCGAAAATGTTTATGCAATAAAAACCAAGCAATGTTCCCAACAGACTGACGTTACTTCCCGCCACACAAACACAAACAAAATTGTTAGTATTTCGGCCTTCTGACTAGAACCCGCTATTTAATTTGTTCCGTGAGTATATACATGTATAAGTGAAGCATATAGAAGAGATTAAAGACACACCTCGCAAAAAAGTATAAACTTTATACATCCATATGTTTACTGAGAATCCTTTCCTTCTCTTTCCCCATGGCGTCAGATTTATAGTCGTGCGCAAGAAGGTAGCGTCTCAACTCAGATATGATCATGTTACTGTGAAACTGTTCGGCATATGCAGATAGCGGGCCAACCCGGACGGTCATCCAAGCCTAGATACGCTCTTTATAGCAACCGTTAGCTACGCCTGGTTGACTATCCATATTACAAGAAAATATACGTTCCTTTCAAGTGAACAGATGACTAATGAGATGAAATCTGACACAGTCGAAGAAACGCATGAAATGTTCAGCGCAAACTGTTTAACTTAACAAAATTACAAATGCTGCGAACATTTCAAAATAATTGTAAAAATAATGTATGACAATGTATATGTCTCTTTGTATGTATGTATGTATGTATGTATGTATGTATGTATGTATGTATGTATGTATGTATGTATGTATGTATGTATGTATGTATGTATGTATGTATGTATGTATGTATGTATGTATGTATGTATGTATGTATGTATGTATGTATGTGTGTGTGTGTGTATGTGTGTATGTATGTATGTATACCTGTATGCTTGAATGCATGCATGCATGCATGTATTCTGTCATAAATAATGAATTTAGTTGTCATGCAGAAATATGTATACCTGAGCATACTTGCATGTAAGTCTGTTTTGACATCGCTTTACGGGGAAAACCGCACATCTCGGACTGGTTCACAATTAGGAATTTCCTACTTGTTATCAGTAAATGCAGTTGATTGTAGTGATGTTTTCAGCTTTTGTATTTATTTTCTTCGGTTTATAATATACATGTAAATTTGTTTATTTTTTCCCAAAAAATATAAATTATTTTCGTTCACCAGGTTTAATTTGCCATTTGATCTATTTCGTCATCGATCTGAAACCCCTGATGCGATGTAGACTTGTCTTCATGAAGCGGTTACGTGTTGTAAACGTTGAATTAATGTTAAAATACAGTTCTTAATTTTTTTCAGACAAAAATCGAAATCAGACGATTTCGTACAGGACGGTATCATCAAACACGAAAATAATGAAAATGTGATGACAGAAAATGTCACAAGCTGTCTGTACCAGGGGCGTCGTTTCGCACCATATCCTCATCTTCCTGACGTTGACGTCGATTCATAATCTCGCTGAATCCACATGTAAGAGGCTTATCTGGCGTTCTTAACACGACAAACACCAACCAACCAAACACCCAGTGCTCTGATCCACCCAAATAAGTGTATGAAGAAAGTCTAAGTTATGTATACGTGATTCCGAACTACTATTGTACCTGCAAGTTCACGTCCAAGAATTTATTTATTTAAGAAGGCATATCGTAGGACAAAAGTTGGCTAATGCCATGACCTCATCGTTAGTCGAAGTATAAGAGTAAAGTTTATTCCATACAAAAAGAACATCACAATTATTTTAGTCAGAATTGGCATTTATAATGACTTCATCATGACGTTAATGTTGTACGTGCCTCGAAATTGAAAGACTTACACTTTTGTTGCTCAAACTTTCTTCCAGGAAACGTTCCACCATTCTCTTTCAAAATCGGGGATAAAGATCAGGGGTCACTGTGCAAACTTCGGTACTATGGAAACATATTACCTTAAATCTACGTATGTAAATAGGCCTGATTCAAAATGGTCCCTTCCCTGAGCTCTACGAGGGAGAAATTAAATTTTTGATTTTCTCAAAATTAAGACGACGTATAGCTTATTCACTCCAATCGCTTTAAAGTAAACCCCTACAGGCGTAAGATCACAACAAACAGTAGAAAAAAGTAGTTCCCTGGCGGTCATATTGGACTGTATCATGAAATAAGCTGACTTGCAAACGCCTCTGGTATTGTGTTGTCTCCCAGTTTAAAATGAATAAGTTCAGGTATGTCTGAGTAATTGCTGCGGACGTCAAAAAATATGGCCAGGCGGCCATATTGGATTATATCTAAAACAAGTCATCGTTGATGACACAGTCCCCACTTGTTTAATTGGTACTTTGATTACTAGTCCTTGGAAAGGATAGGGTCCTTTTCATTAATTGGGTCTGTGATTAAAGATGAATTCCATGGTGATGAAAACGTTAAAACAATGTGGGCAGCCAACCTATTTACAAAAGGTCATTAAATAAGTCAACTAATAATAAATCAACTGGATGTTGCCACAAACATTTTTGCATTCTCTTATAACACAGACAAATTATCACGTGTACCACATTTCATACACAATACGGCGAAGTGTCAATGAATTGTATTACAGCACTGTGAGATCAATATCTGTAAAAAGTTTCATCAAATTTGATGTGGTGTTTCTGGATATATCACTCTAATTAGGAAAGTTCAGTAAATATGTAAATTAACAATTAATTAACATGACTATGCATAGAGTCTTTGTTCGATGTTAAAGCAATGTGAGCTCAACATCTCTACCAAGTTTCACGAAATTTGATTAATTGCTTCTTGACGTATAAGCCCAATTACAAAAATTCATTTAATATGCAAATCAGCAGTTAATTGACATTATACTACTACATATCTTTGGATGCCACAACATTACTGGAAGATCAACATCTCTACCACGTTTTATCAAATTTGATACAGCATTTCTAGACGTATCATACCAATTATGAGAATTCATCAAATATGCAAATTAGCAATCAATTGACATGTAATGATACTGCCTAATGTCTTCGCACAGTATTACAGTACTGAGAGATAAACATCTGTACCATGTTTCACCAAATTTGATGCAGTATTTCTGGACATAGCCCACTAATTAGGAAAGTTCATTAAATATGCAAACAAGCAATTAATTTGAATGGCACTGATAATTTTTTTCATTCATATGTCAAAGCAATGTGAGCTCAACATCTGTACCAAGTTTCATGAATTTGATGAACCATTTCTTGACAAATGATCCTAATTACGAAATTCATTAAATGTGCAAATGAGCAGTTAATTGATATGATACTTCTACATATCCATGCACACTATTACATCACCAAAAGGTCAACATCTGTGCCACATTTCATCAAATTTAATGCAGTATTTCTAGACATATCGAAAGTTAATTAAATATGCAAATTAGCAACCAATTGGTATGATACTGCTTAATGTCTTCACACGGTATTACAGTACTGAGAGATCAACGTCTGTACCATGTTTCATCAAATTTGACACCGTGGTTCTGGAGATATTCCACTTGTTTTTGTACCGTTTATGTTTTTCAAATCATTTTTATGTTCTGATTGTTACTATACTCTTTCTTGTTCTTATTGAATCCATGACGTTTTGCGGCCATACGATCCTTTACTTGCCATAAATCAGTAATTTAATAGGAATTTATAATATTTCATTATCCTCCTTTCTTCCTATATTTAGGAGATAGCGACTTTCATACCGCTTGAATGGTTGTGCGCAATAACTGTTTGAAACCGAATGACTGTCATGACGTCTTGAATCACGCCAGGGGGGAGCTTCTTGCACGCAGGTCCTGAAAGACAAGTGACAAGAGGAGCTCTTTCAGGACAAATGTGTCTTTTATAACTCAACCATGCAGGGTAGCTGTTATCCCGTCGTCCGACCCAGGCTCCCCTGTAGGCCAGCTGTTCTAAATGTTATCGGACTATGCCGTTCCTTGAGGGAGGTAAGGAAAGTCTATCATGGACTGCTCATTGCCTCAATGTTTGTACGGTTCAATAAAATATACATGTATTTAGCAGACGATAACATGGCGTGATAAAGAGTTGTCATTGCCTTGGCAACACGCTCCAATAATAATACGTCTATGATCATTCGTCAACCAGCTTCAGTAATCCATATAACCAATAGGCCTAAAACCTTTCGCTAATAGATGGTGACGAATTCTTTACTGTAAACCGAAAATGTAATTTTTGTAAAGATAAACGGTAAGCTTACCTGGTAAAAATTTGGTCACCAATTGGAGAACTGAACAGTCAAATTTTGTTCTTATTTCAATCTCATCATCTGAATATAATATATATGTAAGCGTATGTATGTATGTATGTATGTATGTATGTATGTATGTATGTATGTATGTATGTATGTATGTATGTACGTACATATCAGGCAGTTAATCGAGTTATATTTCTGAAGTCTGAGACATCCGTGAAAAGTTTTCTTTTGCAGTGTCAGAGGGGTTAAGTTTTTTCCTTTAAAACCATCCTTGGCAGTTTCTCAGATCCCGACGAGTTGAGTCAAGCAAGATTGTCCCCTCCCCGCTGCCAACATCGAATAGTTCACCCGTATAATATGATGATTTCACACGTTGACTTAGCGGTTGCAAGTGAAAAAAACAAAACCCCCCGAGGGATGACTGTGTTAGGCTTAGAATTGACGCCAAATGCAAGATCATTCTTATTTTGTTGATCTTCGTTTTCTTTATGTATTGGTGAAAAGCTGTTGTTGAGAGATTTGTAATTTTTGTGTCACCCTGAATGCGTCAGTAAATGTACGTCTGCTCAATGCCGCAAGTTTATCTAAATTAACTTCATTTCTCTATGGTAAATTGGTAAAATACGCAAACTTCTTGAATCGGGGTTCAGCCGAAAAAATTAGTCCATGCTTTCATAACATCAAAAGTGATTACTTTAACAGTTTGCTTTTTAGTTTACCAATTTATCAATTCAAGAAACTACAACTAATTCAAAACTCCGCTGCACGTTTGGTATTAAAACCTAAAAAACCAGATCATATTCAGCCAGTCCAGCGAAACTTGCATTGGCTACCTGTTCACAAGCGAATACAGTTTAAAATTTTAAGTCGAACTTTCAAGGCTGTAAACAGTACTAACACGATTGGAAGTAATTTGGGATAATTGGATCTTCATATTTTTCAAATTTCTCAAAAATATCAGGCGCCCTATAGATGATTGTTGCAATATTATAAATTACTCATAAAAACAAGTGTATGACTTAAAGAAGAAAAACAGATGAGCTGATAATTGCAGAATAAACCGATATTACTTCACCATCAAATTATCCGAAATTAGTTCCAATCGTGTTCACTGCACCGTGCTATTTAAAAGAGCTCTACTTACGCATTCGCACTCACGGCTAGATCCTTCTTTCCACTTGAAAGTGCTCTCAGTTTACAGCAGCCAATAGGCAATACGCCGTTTTGTAATTGCAGGTATTTTTCTATTTGCGCCCCACGGCTATGGAATAGGCTTTCGCGGAAATTCTGATACAGTAATAATTTCAATATTTTAAAATCTCGTGCATCAGCACTTCATATAAGAGAAAGTGTAATTGTTAACCGCGCCGTTGTTATCTTATTAACGTACCAGTGCTGTACAGCTCCTTGAGATGCCATTTTACATTCTTGATATATATATATATATATATATATATATATATATATATATATATATATATATATATATATATATTATATATATATATATATATATATATTTATATACTCCAAAACTTGTTTGTATCTTCTCGGAGGGGTGTTTAAAATTCTCGATGCAGGGTTGTAGAGCAATATTACAATAAAGATAAGTCGAGTTTCACGCATTCATGCGATCGTCATATAGGTAGATTTTATTGTCGGAAATTTGTTTCAGGTGCTGCAAGTTGGATCAAACCATTTTTTGTGGTGGGTGGATGGAAATTTTACAAGTAAAATTTATTTTCGTGTCGGCACTTGGAGATCAACTCAGATCGCTTGTTTAACAGGTTGGACTTATCTGCGTTGATTATGAATAGCTTCATCTCTGTTGGACAAGATTGTATTTCTTAGACACACTTCAGTAACTACTTGCTTTCGATAGGATTGAACATGATATCTTGAATTATGGTTTGACCTTAGATTTCAAGTATCACACAAATTCTGTGCTGTTAGCAGATGCCTTGCTTCGGAAAGATTGCCCATGACTTGCATGGCGTGTTTTAAATGTGTAATGTGTTGTCAGTTAGGCCGATACAATGTTTCGCCTCATTGGCATCGTTACACATTTAGACTGGCAAGCTCCCTGGAGTGGGCAACTGGCCTCGATACGGCATCTACAAGCGTGCGTCAGTGCGTTTGTTATCATCCCTCTGGCTAACCCGTTTGACGTGTGATTTCATAATACCGTCAAAGTTCTGCATGCAGCCGTAGCTTAATTTGACTGTATTCTCATGTTATTTTAAAATGTTGTATGAAATCTTTTTAAAGCCTTTGTCGGATGGCCTTGTTATATGGTTTTATATGCCGCTAGGGATGTTTTTGTATCTAATCTATGCGTATTTTATGATAAACTGAGCAACTTTTTAAGGAATTTGTGTCCTTTGTGGCCAAAACTCTTTTTAAATAGCTCACATGATTGATTTGGTGTTGAGCCTATAGGGACCTACTGAGACTCTATCAGCACTGCTCTTGAGCGGATTTTCCCTCATATTTGGGAACAAATGAAATGTCAGAAATCCGTACAGCACTAGCAGCGGTTTATATGAGAAGAGGAGGTTACACTGATTGTCATTCAGCAATAAATGTCACGGTAAAGCAGCAATTAGTTCGCTTTCAAATTTGCATAAAAACCGAATTAAGGGGACGCTGCATCCAACACAGCGTATTTTGCTCAAAATCACTGTTTTGGCAAATATTCAAATTTAATGAATCTGTTAACGTAAGATTAAATTTTTGGGATGGTTCACCTATAAACTCGTCAAGCAGTCGTAAGTTGTACGATAAAGAAGTGTTTGTTCATGCAAATGTATGCAAATCACCCGCTTTTCTTGCTTATCTTTTCTCCCGATTTCAAGATTTGCAAAAAAATTAACCCACTATGGCTTGGTCAAATTTTCTGAAATTTTCATATTATGTTCTTAAATGCTATATAACAAGACTATTTTTATGGCAATAAAGTCATTACACTTTGACTAAGAGGCATTTTAATTTTGCTTTATGTTTTTAATCACTTTTCTGAGTGTCAGTCTTTCAACCCACGCCATTTTAGAATGTAGATAGATAATGCAAAATAAAATAGTCTTTTTTCTACATATACTCTTGTTTTAAGTGAAATATTACATTTCAGAAAATAGTATCAAGTTTTTGACTTAAATTAATGTTTATCATTAATATTAAAACTTGGGGTTTTTACCCCAAACATACACCCCTTCATCCTCCTAGTAAACTATTGCTACCATAGTAAACTTTAGATTCTCTGCTTTTTGAAAATATGCAGTATCAGGCGGTTTCCTTGTCATCTTAGATGAGAAATATTCCTTTGAAAAAACTTGTTGGCAACATGCATCTCCACCTTAACAATCACCATATAATTGACATCTCAACACGTATTGTATGCGAACATGTATTAAATATCAGTTTGCGAGAAAAAGGCAGAGGCAACAAAGTTTAGTAATAAATTTCTTACCACTTTTAACTGTTAATATGTTTTTTTCTCAAATGGCGCAAAAGCACTGACAAGAACAGTAAAGAAATAGATGTTGGGCGAATTAGAATTAGGACAACACCGCGTCAGAGCTATTTGTGTGTGGTTAGTCGAACGCTCTCTGCAAACGAAAGTATGCCACCGTGACCACTATTATCGCTCATTTTGCAAGCGCGGATAAAGTTAAGACAGATAAACGAATTCATCAAATGTTTACGAACATTGAATTCGTCTCACTGAGTATTACCGTATGCCTCGATGTCTTGCGGGTCTCATAACCAGGGTAATTATGACACGCACAAGTTAAATGGCTGTTTATCGAGCTACGTACACTGTCTTTGTGGCAACCGAATCAGAGTTCAGCGAGTAAATACGGCAATAACAACGACGGGCGTGTCGTGACGCCTGAAATGGCATACACTTTGCAAATACAAGACTACTTCCAAACTTGATTATACATTAGTCAGGTAAGCTTCAAAATATTCGCTTTTTTAGTCAAAAAAATATTCAGGGGTAAGCTAACCTAATAAATATTTGGAAAACGAAAGCAAAATCATCACATTTTATTTTGAAATTGCTTGCATGCACTGCTGTAAACCTGCAGTGAAACATTAGTTATTTCATTATGACACGACAAGACAGAGAAAAGTTCACATTTTCCATCAAGGTTTTATGTATTAGTTCCAACCAGCTGCAGTCGGCCAGCGAAGGCTTCAACGATTTCGAGAGCCCCCGGCCTGCGGTACGTCTGCAGGCGCCTTTCTGCCTCGATAGAAAGTTAGCCTGCGGGCAAAATAGAAGGAGGGAATTTATCTGCATCGTGCTCATTTGAAATGATGAATATTTTGAAATGGAACGGTGGCATCTCGTTGATAAGGCACATCAGATGCAGATACGATAACGACGATAACAGCAGTTATCAGACCTACTTAAGTCAATGATATCGCTAGGATAACGTAGGACATGCATGGCAAATTGAGAAATGTAAACAGATCTTTGATTGTAGTGGATGTTGGATGTTGGAGATGAAATGAGTAACACTAAGCTTGGCTGATGTCTTGCAAAAAGAGCCCAAAGATTTGCCAGATGATGATGATGATGCTGGTGGTGGTGGTGGTGGTGATGATGATGATGATGATGATGATGATGATGGTGGTGGTGGTGGTGGTGGTGGTGGTGGTGGTGGTGGTGATGATGATGATGATGATAATGAGGATGATGATGACCATGTTGTTGTTGTTGTTGTTGTTGTTGTTGTTGTTGTTGTTGTTGATAATGATAATGATAATGATGGTGATGATGACGACGACGACGAGGATGATGATGATGGTGGTGATGATTTATAAATTATTTTTTTGGTAACAGTCGGCGAATGAGAGTAGTGAAACGAAGAACGGGGAGGATGGCATAACTTTTCAGGATTCACAATGAAATCGTGAAGGACAAAGTGAACGAAGCACACAGACAAAGCGATTTTTGAACTTCTCCCCTATTCGATGTTGACTGATGGTTCCGACAATGATCTTGATATTGGTGACCGAAGACCAAAATACAGGAAATAAAATGCACAGAACCAAGTCGTTCCATCCCTGCGAAGCCGGATTACCTGTGGAAAAAGAAGAAAGGCACGAGCGATCCGAAGTAGACAGTTGTAGATCGAAGCAACGCAAATACAACCTGCAGATAAGCGAGAGATAAATTATAAGTGATTACTGGATTAAGTCGGCATTGTATTAAATATTTAGAAATTTCAGTTTTTGGATTTTTATCAAATTTCAATCGGATTAATTGTATGTAAAGAATATATCAGTATCAGTAGGATTAAATGTGAACGCATTGAATTATATCACGCGTAAGGTAAAATCCGAACGTGTTTCCACTTTGCGCCTTTGGGTGTGTGTGAACTGCGATATGTGTGCCGTGAAGGGCAAGGAATATGTTTAAGTTGAGTGAAAGTGAATGCAAGGAATTCGAAGGTGACTAACGGTATAGCGATGTTTCCATGGCAATGGCACGCGTAACGACAAATTGGCTGGAGATTTTGTGTGTTGGAGGTAGAGACGATACGATTGAATGAAGCATGCTCTTAGGGACCGTCTCAGATTGTCGCATAAGTTCAAGAAACGAAATTCCTTTGTTTAGATCAAAACCCCCTCCACCTCCCCCTAAACGAAAGTTCAAAAGTGCGAAATGTTGATGTCTGCCTGAGACAACTATGTACTGAGAATTATTCGTCTCGTGAAGACTACAGTATTTATTGCTGTTTCGTCAACACAGTGAGAGTGAAATGATCAGGCATGGTTAGAGCAGGCAGACACTTCTAGCACATTTAAAAAAGATACAATGTTACTGTCGGTAAATTGTATTTAGGACACGAACAAGCTGGAAAACAGTTACTGTAAAATTTGTTGGCACGAGTGTGCAGTTTTTGTTTACAAATAATTTGTGATCACAAAATAAAAATGCGAAAGCGAAGTTCACTAATTGAATGAAGGTCAAACACCCTTCCCCGTAAACGAATGAATTTCGCTTTTTGAGCGTATGCGACAATCTATGACGGTCCCTTACTTTCTTTTAGAAAAGCTGCGATTTTAAAATTTGCGTAATGAAGATAGGTCCTTCGAAAATGTTTACGTGTTTACGGATTATTGCCTGAACACGTACACCAATTCGAAAGTTGTTCAAACATCATTGACAAAATCATGGTTTTCGATTGTATAGACAACTGTGTTTACTGTTGTTTAGCTGTTGTTGAACCCAACCCTTTGTTCATTTCTAGAGGTAATTAATGTACCGTTGTCATAGAAGACTAGACTGTCGACAGTGCTTTTTACCTATTTTGGTTGTAACGCAATAGCCGGCCGTACAGTATTAATTGCGTGCGAAGGCAATACCTTGTGTTTTCTGAAGTGGTCGAGTGCCGGATCCGCGAACGCATTCTGGGCTGGACTTGCGACAAGCAACAAATTTAAGGATGTTTTTGGAATACGCTGTTCATCATGAGCGAAACATTCCTGGGACCAGTTTATTATCAGTTTATTATCACTGCGAACTTTATGTGCTTACGTTAATTTGACGAAAATCCAACTGACTGCTTTTGTCCCACGGGGACTGTCGACCCTTCAATCAGATTTGGTCGAACCTGACTGGGTAATACAAAGTTTTTCTGCATAATCCTCTGTAGCAAACGAAAATCCTGTCCCACAGATCTGATCTCGATAATGAATGCTGCATTCAAAATAATTCTTATCGACCAACACTCACCATTAAATTATTTGTAGCAGTTTTACCCCTCAAACTCTGTCACCCCCCCCCCCCCCCCAAACCCCGGAGAATAAACGGCTTACTTTTTTCGGGACGTCTGTGCGCCCTCAACGTTGTAGTGCAGTGCACACTACAGAACTGGGTCCCATGTCTCTTCCACTGTTAGCACTATCACCAGGAAAGATAGTCAGAGACTTTTTTGATCAAATATATTTTCAGCGTGGCAGAATTTCCAGGTTTTTTAAGTTTGTATAAGATACACAAACACCAGAAAAGGGCCCATAATATTGGTATGATTGTCTGACAAAGGTCTCTAGCTAACGGTAAGCATGTGGTTATCTTAGATTTCTTTTGTTGTGTTCCCAAACGCCAAAAAGTTATTCGTAAAAATATATATCTGATTAAACCCACAGACACTCATATATAAGATAGCATAAACCCATGGTCCCTCAACAAAAGTTTGATAAGCCGTGAAGGGGCCGTGATAGGCCTTAACGTCTCGGAGACAGATTTTCGGTCGATCATTCTTTCAATTATTTGTTGATCTACTGTTTGTGTGGTCTCATTTTGAAGCCTGGGGAGCAAATGAAGATTCCAAACTCGTGTTTTTGTCAAAAATTAACCACTTAGATTGTCCTCCCCATTGAGTTAACGTTTGGAATGGCGACCATCTTGAACAGAAAATATCCATCAATTGTACGGATAATGCGTTCCTCCAATTTTTAACTTTACATACTGACTTTTCGTTTTATTCATGATCATGAAAATGCATGGTTCATAGTTTGCAAAGCACGAGCAAAAGTTAACTTTCATAACAATCATAACAATCATTCGGTTTCGAGGCGTGAGTTACCATTGGGTGTTTCATTATGGACACATTAATTATAACACGCTGCATGCCCATTCCATGTTGCGATTCGCCAGAATACGTCACGTGACGAGAAAATAGTTATCCGTCCCACTGAATCGATAAAGGTGACGCCAGAGAGTATTTTTTAAACAACTATTTCCTTATGGAAATAGTTTTTGGCCACATTTGGGAATTGCGTGGTCACGTGACTCATACGTGTTGTGTCGTCTGCAACTTTGAAACAATTACACTCAGTATGACAGTTTTCGGACAGGGTAGTAGATTTTGCCCAAAGTCGTTTCGTAAATGACCAGCAATACGAAATCTTATTACCATACCTTTCAAAACTTTATTGTGACTATCCTCAATCTCAGTCGACACGACGGGAGTGATATTTCGGGGTCAAAGTTGCCAAAGTTTTGATCCCATGTCGATGACGTAGTAATCGGACTGCAATCCCAGAAATCGGACGTCGTGTTTGGAATGTTATTAGGAGCTAAGTATTGATGATTTGAAACTTCAAACCACCGATTTTTCATGTCGATGTGTTTAGAAAGCTGTATATAAGAATATTTCATGGTAATTAGTTATGTTTAATCCATGGACGACTCAACCATATTTCGACTTGTGTAGCGCTTACTTTACCGCACATGGGCTGTCTGTGTGTGTTGCTTTCGGCACCTTGTATCGTACGGTGTGGCTAACTTCGCTAAGTTTGTTCAGTGAGTATTACTTATAATTGTTTCCATTGTTTCCATTATTTTGTTGTATTAGAATTGCACAGGCATTATTTTGATAACAAGTCATCGTTGATGACACAGTCCCCGCTTGTCCATTTTGTTATAATCTTTGGTGTCTAGGTAGCTGTGGAATGACATTGATGCAACGGGTGCATCAGGCCTGTGACTTGCATAATAAAGTAATCTGAGGAACGTTCAATAAAAGACTCATCTCTGCCGGTGTTGACCACTAAAGGAACTTTTGATTACATCACACATAACGATGCCCTCACTGCCTCTAGTGTCATGACAGCACATACTATACACATGGTTTGGTGGAATTTTCGAAATGGTATGGGATCGGGTATGTTGTTGTAATCAGCCATTTTGGATCATATAATGAAACAAATTAATGTGCACAAGAATGCAGCCATATCACGTTTAAACAAAATCAGTCCATTGAAGGACAGTGACCTATGTTTATAAAATTGAAATCAAATGGCTGTCTATTGACCATATGGATCGTAGCACAAAATTAGTAGACATGCATAAGTATGCCATAGTACTTTATCTTTGTACCAAGTCTCAACAACATTGGATAAGGAATATTTGCATATGATTAAGCCTCAAAGACATGAAAAATCCAAAAATGACAATCTGGCAGCCATATTGGAACATGTCACGAAGTAAATTGACATGTATACATGTATGTGTGCCATAGTGCTTGATCTTTGTGCCAAGTTTGGACAAAATGGGTTTAATGACCTTTGAATTATGCTTCAAAGACATGCAAAATTCCAACAAAATGGCAGTTCTGCAGCCATATTGGATCCTATTGCAAGGTTAATTGATACATGCATATGTATGCCATAGTGCTTTGCCTTTGTGCCAAGTTTGAACAAAATCAGTTCAAGGATGTTTGAGTTATGGTTCAGAGACATGAGAAAATCGCAAAAAATGGACGCCTGTTGGCAATATTGGATCATATCATGAGATAAAGTGGCGTTCATATGAAGGGCATAATGTTTTGCTTTTGTGCCAAATTTGAACAGAATCGGTTCAAGGATGTCTGAGTTATGGTCCAAAGACATGAAAAATCGCAACAAAATGGCTGCCTCACGCCCATATTGGATCGTATCGCAAAATAATTTTACATGCACATGAAGGCCATAGTGTTATGCCTTTGTGCGAAGTTTTAACAGAATCTGTTCAAGGATGTCTGAGTTATGATCCAAAAACATGAAAGATCCCAACAAAATGGCCGCCTCACGCCCATATTGGATCGTATCGCAATATAATTTGACAAGCATATGTAGGCCATAGTGTTATGCCTTTGTGCAAAGTTTGAACAGAATCGGTTCAAGGATATTTGAGTTATGGTTCAAAGACATGAAAAAATCGCAAACAAAATGGCCGCCTCGCGGCCATGTTGGATCGTATCGCAAAATAATTTGACATGCACATGTAGGCCATAGTGTTATGCCTTTGTGCCAAGGTTGAACAGAATATGTTCAAGGATGTCTGAGTTATGGTCCAAAGACATGAAAAATCGCAACAAAATGGCCGCCTCGCACCCATATTGGATCGTATCGTGATATAATTTAACATTGATATAAAAGCCATAGTGTTATGCCTTTGTGCCAAGTTTGAACAGAATCTGTTCAAGGATGTTTGAGTTATGGTCCAAAGACATGAAAAATCGCAAAAAATGGCCGCCTCGCGGCCATATTGGATCGTATCACAAAATAAATCGACGTGCATCTGCAGGTCATAGTGCTATGCCTTTGTGCCTGAGTTTGAACGAAATTGGTTTAGCAGTGTCTGAGAAACTGTTGATGACGGACGGACGGACGGACGGACGGACGCACAGACGGGACCCAATCTATAAGTCCCCGCCGGACTTCGTCCGCGGGGACTAAAAATAGCGAGTATATGTCATCGTATGGAATTATTTACCTGTCAAGTTTTTACGCGGTAAGTCACTTACTACGTTCACATGATTATGCTAAATATTTTCTGTCCGAAAACTTGTACACTTCTTACGTTCATTAAATGTACGCTTTTTCTCGAAACAACTGCGCAGTTTTCGTTAAAACTACATGCAATCGTAGCGAACAATGGAAAGAATATTTTCAACATCATTATTCTCCCCCACATTCAAAATTCAATGCTAAATCAGGACTTTAGTCAAAATTTCAGTTACTTTGACCTGACGGCAGATGCTGACAGTATCACTGACGCGGTGTCAGACGACAATTTGTTACCGCCGCTCGTAGTGCTCTCAATAGCTTCTACCAAAAAAACTATTGAAAACGGGACAACAGTGTCACCTGACCTAATATGAGGTCACATGACCTGTAAAACGCTATCGATACGGAGCGAAGTGAGTGTAACAAACAGCATATCACTAAATGTCCGAAAACTGAGATCGTCCGAAAACTGTCACACTGAGTGTATAGCAGAATATTACAACGTGATGAGTGCTCGGGAGGAATTTGAACAGCTCATCGACGACAAAGATGTAGATTCAGATGCAACCAAGAATGCTGCTAGGTATGCTTAGAATATTTTTGTTAAGAAATTGGTACTACTGTTACTGCTGTGGAGAAATCGCCAAACTTGTCACAATGGATTGTTGCAGTACATGGATACCATAACATATTATTATATACACCTCAATTTACACAATATGTCCAGTTCGTGTAATGCCAATGCGTCAACCCAAACCACTGTATTATGGGGGGGGGGGGGGGGGGGGGGGGGTATGCTAAAATTTCAACACCTCAAGGGGATTACTAAAAATTTGCATGTAAGAACGGAAGGGGCTACAAAAAATTTTGGAATGCCAGACGCAATTCTTCTGATCCCCCTGCCCACAAATATTGATGGGTCCCTTATGGTACAATGGTGTAATGTCCTCGTAACAAACACATTTGAATGGGGTCCAGGCATATCTCCTCAGTAATGGCTGCAGATGAACAGACGGACGGACGGACGGACGGACCCCAAACCCACAGGTCCCCTAACCCCCACTTCCTCTGCAAGGACAAGTAAAGTGAAAGAAACTCATAATCACTTTAAATGAAACTTCAGAGAGATTTCTATTGATACTTGCCGATAATCTTTATTTAAAAGGCATAATTTACAGTTTCATGATAAAATCTTGTCAAAATTCTGTGGATACACTTTCAAATGAGCGTGAAAGAAAATACAGCTTTCATAATTCTCATATTTCTGTTTCTTTCCTGTTTTTTTCTTTTTTTTAAACTGACAAATCAACTTATTTTACACAGCCTTAATATTGTATGATAAGATATCTCTAGCATACTGCAAAACAAGTATGCTAGCTTCTCTCCCTGAACACAGTCAGGTGAAATCTAAGACTGAAGAGAATTATTAAGACGTTTCAAATACATAGGTAAATTTATACAGTGGTAAAATCTATTCTTAAGTAAAACAGTTATTAAATAAAACTACACCAGAAGGCTGTATGTATGAACATCGAAGGATTACAATTCCTAAGCATTATTTGCGAATGCAAGATGTGGGAATTTCTATAGAAATAATGTTTGATAAAATCCTTTTCTGCAGATTTTGTTTTGTGTAGCCCATGAGTGACAACTACATCACAAATGCCACCTAAAAATCATGCAAAATCGAAAGAGTTTACCCAGTACACCCAACCCACTGTACTTATCCCCTACCCGATCAAAGTTACTTTTATTAACAGGTGGAGCATATATGCACATAAAACCTGCAGTAAGCTGAAGCCAAGCACTGATTTTGTCACATGCGCCCTCACACTTTCCATCAGTACAGATTCTGTGTAAAAACTTGTAACACTGATACCTGTACTCAATATGGCATCGTTCATCTGTGCATAAATTATGCAAATGAGGCACAATTTATACAGTGCACTATTAATTTAAGGTAATAAGTAATGTTATGAATAGGAATACGATGTCATGTTGAAAATATGTTACTTGTCGCATGGAGCAAATACCATCACTGCCAGTCCCATTTCTTGCCAACCTCTCAGAGGTCATTGGATTCTTATGTCATGATACACATCCTTGCAGATTACAGACATAATACTGGACACTACGCCATGCTCTTCCGCACTGTATGACACACAAATCCAACCTCTTTGAGTCGTACTGTGGGCAAACTTTCTGCGACCTGTATCGGCAGATGTGAGGGGACACACACAACTATGCAATACATTGGTTTGCTGTCAGAATTACATCACAGTAAATGCAATAAAATATATCTCACTGTTAAAAGAAAAAAATATCCACAACAGCACTGTGAAAATGGAAAACCCACAGAAATCAAACAACTGGGAATACAAAATGGGTTTGTGTAAATATAATACAGATAGTGCAATATCACCCTGTTATCTACTTAAGCAAGAATACTGTTATTTATAATTTGATATGCAAGGTTTCAAATGATGATTATGTGAACAATTTCGCCAGTGATAACAATACTGTAATTCACGCCCTTAAAGGCCAGGGACTCAAATCCCCAAGAATCAGGTTTGTTCTAGTCTGTAGGAGGATTATGGAGGTGTCATAGTTATTTGTTTTCCATCGAAATTGTAGTCTAATAAGTAAATTTCCTGGCAAGACAATCTGATGTCTGACACAGGCCTTTTAGTGTCAACTTTTCTCACAGAATTTTATGTGTCTTTTTGACTACAATGAATTGTAAATCAAAATGCTAGAAAATAAATAATGCACGCTGGGTAATAATACATGTAGAATATTGAATTTTACACCGAGGTTATATGTTATTCGTATTCGACATTGCTTGCAAGCAGAGCTACTTCATATTGAACATACAAGTCTTTGTTACCCCCCCCCCCCCCACAAAGAAATGTGTTAGTACCAAAAGCGCTGTGAAAGGACTTGTTTGTTGTAACTGTTGGTGTTTTTTTTTAGCATTTATGTTCTGATGTGTTTTTATCAGTATTTCTGTTCACCCAGTGACTCTTATCATACTCTCAAAATCATGTTGAAACACCTGGTTGACCAGCTGGTCAATATAATCTGTTTCTGTCTCTGCAATGTCTGATGTCATCGTCAGCGACTACATTTCAATCCAGAGTAGAATTCATTTGTCAATGGGAACATCGCATTCTGCCGTGTTTGCAAGGCCAATACTTTGCTGCTGATGTGCAACGAGCTCGGAAGATCATATCTGAATGGTCGATTGTCACTATTCACAGCAACTTTAGGAGTCTATTTGTATTATTCATTTACGACGGTAAGATTCTGCCAACCAATTGGATTACAGCTTCCGAGACGCTGCACATTAGCCCATACTTTGCATTTCAACACACTTTGAGAGTCAGAAATTGTTCTTGTTTTGCAGAACAAAAATAGTGAAATTACGGTATCATCAGGAGTTATAGCTATCGTCCCTGTAGAGAAATCACGTAAAGCAAGCGCATCTTTTTGAAGAACACTATCACGTGAAGCGAGCGTATTGCATGGCTTACGTCACAAAACAGCCTGAAATTTTTTAGCAACCACAAAAGCATCACCGTCTTAGCACTGAATATCAACAATTTTTTTCTTTTTCAAATATTTGACTTTCTGTCCGTATTCTAACTTGACCAGAAGAGAAACTCCTCTTCAAGGTCTCCTCAGAAAACAGATAAATTCCTGGCATTGCAGGAAACTAAGCCCCTCTACGCCATTTGTACTTTTTCAATGATTTCTAAACAACTGTATATGACATAGTCATTTACGATAGAATTATTAGAGTGTTTTCAATGAAACTGACAAACGACAAGATAAAACTATATCGTTTCTCGACAACTCTACTACAAGAAAGTGCTAACCAACTGCTGGTTGGCTATCAAAATTTACACTCACTGACACGTGTTGATGAGAGATCTATACTTCATATCACCATAGTCAGGACATCGTTTTGGTTGTCATAATCACCTTACTGATACAACCAATCTGTTGCTTCAGCAGAAGACCAACTAACTTTGGAAAATACACACAACTCTCTTTAATATGCCCCATACGTTCATTTCTCTGTAACATTTTGTTTTCTATTTCACTATGACCTGGGCGTTTTTCTTTTGCCCTGAAAGTCTGGTCACGAATCTGAAAATGATGCTGTTTTCACAGAGTATTTAATTTACCCTTTATATTCTAATTTTCACCTTTCAATAACACAGTGTGAATTTTTCACCTCAACAAACTTTGTTTATATTTTTTGTGGTATGTGTTCTTTAATTGGTGAACTTACAAAGGGTCACTAAGGTACATTGTTTCTCTGCTTGCAAGTTAATGTGATTGTGAGGAGTGACATGAATAATCTTGGAACAATGTCTGAATTATTTTGAACTTCAGTTCCTTCAGAGATTGGTCTGCTTCGAGCAAATCTCTTGTCAGATAACCACACACTCTGTTTGGATCTTGTCAGATATCCGAAATGCTGTGAATTGGTGCCTTGTATTCCTAAATAAGAAAAGTCTCTTATCCTACACAGGCTACTTTCAAGACCCAGGTGACTGTTACTTAAAGGTCAGTTTTTTGAACAGTTCATTACAGTTAGAGCGCCACCACAGGCAGACTTGGAAAAAACACGATTGAAAACCCTCTAACTTTCCTGCTGCCGGTTCTGTTGCTGTCGCGACAGGCTGTTGTTGACTTTGGTGATGTTATGCATCCACATGCTGGCGGGCAGCTGTCTTGTTGTTCTGCAAGGATAAAAAAAGATTGGACTCCTCAACATTTTTATCGCAACATAAAATTCATCGTTTTCTTGAAATGCCTTTTCAATATGAATCAATCAATAACATAGCACATGGCAACTTTGGTGTTTGTATCTTTTTTCCAAGTTTGAAATTTTCGATTTGGTCCCATTGTAAAAGTAAGGCTTACCCTTTCATCAACTTCTTCACGCTTCTCGGAGACTCTTCCATCTTTTCATCGGGTGTGGTCGTCTGTTGCTCCTGGAGCAGTCTGCCATCCTCAGTGACCTCAAACTTCAGGTCATCTGGAATTCAGAAAAAAGTGAACACACCAAAGTTGTTAGCTTCTTTGTGAATGAAATATTCATTTTTTTAAAAGGTGTGAAATAACAAGTCATTGACAATGACATAGTGCCCACTTGTAATAGGAGTATTAGTCTTGATGGGGCAGGGAAATGTGGTCATTAAGAAGTATCACTGGAGTGTATATGTTGAGATCTATGGGCACATAGGTCTATGTCGTTGTTCCCAATTTGAAACACATGAGGCATGTCTAAGTTATGGTTCTAAATCGGGAAAAAAGATCAGACCTCTAGCTGTATTGGCCAGCCAAGAAATACATATGCGCATAATAAATGAGGTACAAGATGTGAGCTCTTAAGGTCTAATATCCTATCAAAATTGAAGGGTATAGAATTTGTGGTTACTAAGTTATGCACATATATGTATAATCAAGGTCAAAGATCATCAAGGTCACGTGACATTTTGAAAAAAAAAATTGTATTGCTAATTAATCCCTATATGCCAAAAATCAGACCTCTAGCTCTATTCGCTTGCCCAGAATTAGATATGTGCATAATTAATGAGGTAAAGCCTGTGTTGTTATAAGGTCTCCCATCCTACTTAATATAAAGGACATAGCACTTGTGGTTACTTATTTATCGACATAAACGTATATTTTAGGTAAAAGATCATCGAGGTCAAATGACATTTGGTCAAAAAATTTCTATCCTATAGTTATCCCTATATACCAAAAATCAGACATCCAGCTCTATTGGCTTGCTCAGAATTAGATATGCACATAATTAATAAGGTACAGTATGTGGCGTCATAAGGTCTCCCATCATACCAAATATGAAGGGTGTAGCACTTGTGGTTACTGAGTTATGGACAAATATGTATATTTGAGGTCAAAGGTCATTGAGGTCACGTGACATTTTGTCAAAATATCTGAGATATCTACGTGAACGGATGGACTCAAGGATGGACAAACAGACAGACATGACTCAATCTATAAGCCCCATAGACTTCATCCGTTGGGACTAAAAACTGTGTCACTGCATCCTTTTTGCAATATGAATACAGGGTGAGAAACTAAATTTTTATTTTTCTTGGCCTTACACATGGGAGTCTATGGAGAACTGCCTTATACATGGGAGTCTATGGAGAACTGCCTTATACATGGGAGTCTATGGAGAACTGCCTTATACATGGGAGGCTACGGAAATTTAAACTAAAAAGTCCTCTAACAAGGGCCAAATTTGATCACATTGTGAAACAAATCAACGTGCATCTGTATGGGGTAGGGTACTATCCTTGTGCAAAGTTTGAAAGAAATTGACCAGGGCATGTCTGAGATATCTGCATGAACGGACGGATGGACGGACGCACTTACGCATGCACGGACGGACGCACGGACATGACCAAACCTATAAGTCCCTCCAGACGGTGTCTGTGGGGACTAAAAACACTAGCGGTATACTAAATCAATGTCTGTAGGAAAATTCACCACAGACAACAGGCAAATTGTATCCTATTTCCCCCATTTGCAAGCAACTACAAACTGGGAAAACTGCCAAAATCTGTATGTAAAATATACTATTCACATCTTAATGTGCCAAATGTATGCAAATTTATGCAAATATATCCGAATAAACTATAGTGCATGGTTTGTGAACAATTTGTTATTTTCAGAACAGCTTGCTGCCACATTCTTTATGTAAGACATGCCCCCATAAACATTTTTCCATCTATATCCCTATGTGAATGCATTACACTTCATACAGTAAACTATGGCTCAACAATTTACAGTTGATGGCAATGGGAATTTTTTACAGACAACTCAAAGTTAAAAGGGCAAAATACACATTACTGGGCCAGCATCTGTAATTTTTGATGATTTTTTCACTATATTTGTTTTGTATGTCAACTGCAAGTTTTTTGTTCAACTCTCAAAGCATGTTGAAACACCAACTATTTAGCTTGTCAACACAGCCTGCAAATGTACTGTTGTCATTGTTTACACTATAGTTCTAGCCTAGCTCAGAATTCACGTGTAAACAATAACCATACAATCTATACATGTACAGGCTGAGTTGACAAGCTGAATACTGTGTATCTCAACATACTTGGGGAGTAGGACAAGAAAGTGTGGCGACATTAAAACCAAAATAGTGGAAAAATCATCAAATGTTACAGGTGCTAGACCTTTCATGAAATAGAAACAGAAATATTTGACTAAGCGACCACATGTTCATGTAAAGACAACATACATTTTACAGTGATACAGGCCTCAAAAGAGAAGTCTTAAACTTGTGCTCAAATTTTTCTCATGAAACTCTAAACCATTCTCTGCTCTGTAATCCAGAATAACCTTAGCATTCACTGTGCAAAGTTTGGATTACAAAAACAAGTTACAGAAAATTTTTGTAGATTTGAAATTCAAAATGGGCACTCTGTGCTTACTCTACGGGGAAAATCAAAGTTTCAATTTTCACAAAAACAAGATGGTGAACACTTCGTTTACTCCACAGTTTTCAAAATGGCTCCACACACAAACAGCAGTGCAACAGAGCATTGTGAAACTTGGAGTGTCCAAAACACTGTCCGAGTCACCACAAAACGCTACCCATGGTTGGAGAGATTACTGACCTGCTCTGACTGGGCCAAGTTCGCTGGCTCTCTTGTAGCACATCTCAGCCGTCCAGAATGACGGAATGCTGGGAAACAGCATGTGGTTGTCTTCTGGAAGGTGCAAACCCAGAAACTGCAGGGATTTTCTGAAGTGCACGTTGTGAAGACACTCCTCGTCTTCGTCCGTCCACATCACCAAAGGCACAGACTTTCCTTCGCCTGAGAAATCGACAGAAACAGATCCTTCATCATCAAAAAGTGATGTGTAACTTTTCTGTTCAGTCCTTGTGACATAATTACTGGTCTAGAAATAATGATTTATTTTCTAATTAATGCAAATTGTCATCAAGAGTTGAACACTTGCTGCCGATTCATAAGGTAATAGTGAACACAGGGTAAATGTATGAATATTCATCACTGATAATGAGCAATATCAAGAGGATTTGCATACTTAAAATGATACTCATTATATATTCTTTGCATAAATGAATACCATTATACATGAAGCATGCAATCCAGTATCAAAAGGGGAAATACTATAGAAGAATTTTACTGCATCCATCTAACATTTACAGTGGATTGCGTTGACACATCGGCATTAGATGAACTAGACATATTGTCTAAATTGATGTGTTGCCAACACTGTCAGGTGTAATTATCAGCTGAGTAGTAATTCAAGTCGATCACAGTGAATCAACTCTGCCAAAATTGAAACATTGTCTTCCAGAAGGTCAGATTTAGTCAAAACAACTACACTTGGAAGCAAGTAATATGACTTGGACAGTGCGTGGACACATATGTGGTGCTGTTTTTTTGACTGCGTCTGACCTCCTGGTAGACAATGTTTCAACTTTTGTAGAGTTGATTCCTTTATGATCGACTCATGTTACCGCTTACCTGTTAATTACACCTGACAGTGTTGGCAACACCTCGATTTAAACAATATGTCTACTTCGTCTAATGCCAGTGCTTCAAAGCAAACCACTGTAAACTCGTAATCCAAGTACAAGTAGACACACATTATATGAGAGAGCTCAATTGAGTTACTGTAACTTTTGACGATTTTTTTCATCTTTTTTTTGTTTTCAATATCAACTACAATTTCTTGTTCTACTCCAAAAAGCATGTTGACATACACAATATTCAGCTTGTCAACTCAACCTGTAAATCTATAGACTGTATGGTTAAAGGTACACGGTCACCGTAAATTTGCATATTCCATATATGGTAAAGGAGCGGGGCTAAGCGTACTACCCCGTAACACCTGTAGCTGTCGGTACTCCATATTTGATACGTCAAAGAACATGCAAACGACGCTGCTACATATGCCATGGCTGGTCGTGTGGAGGCGCCCTTTTTAAAAGGCGGCCACCCGCGTAAAATCTGTGATTGGCTATTGAAAAACAGGTGACCGAACACCTTTAATGTTGAAGGATGATTTCTTGTTGGGACTAGAATTTGGATGTAAATAACAGTGCACTCTACATGATTAGACGCTACGTTGGAAAGGTATATAGTAGGTCATTTAAAGGGATACAGTTGTCAGAGCTGCCCTCAAAGGTTGTATGGGACCCATACGACCAATGTAAATGCTGTATCCAAGGTACGATGGTGATTGATGAAAGTTAAAACATATCTGTCATAATCTACATCGTATAATTTAAATGTTGCAGCTATGATGATGAGGTACATCTAGATATTGTGCTCGAAATACATTGTTTGTAAAAAAGAAAATTGCAAAGGTGCAGTTCTGACGACTGTTTCCCTTCAACACGCTTTGTGGAGTAAAACAAGAAATTGTGATTGACATACAAAACAAAAACTCTGGCCTTTTAGCCAGCAGTGAATATGCAAAAACTGAGTCCGACCAAACACAATAAATTTTAAGTTGTTATACTAGTCACCTTTAAATAATTAATAAAGAACTTTTGAAAAATAAAAGCAAAACTGTTTCAACTTAAAAAACAATCTATTGGTAAACACCTATTCACTAAACTTTTTCCAAATATTTACAATGCTCCTTCCATTTTAAATCTAGCAGTATACATGTGTGTAATAAACAATGTGGGATAAATAATTATAATACAAAGGTTTCTTACTCGAATAGAAGTAGGCAATCGGTTCCGGTGGTTCATATTTGGGACAACCTGAAAGAGTCAAGATAAGTGTCAGTGTCACAAATGTGTGATCTAGTCATGCTTGTAAAAGCAAATCTGTTGGCTGGATTATTCACATCGTGTACATTGTAAAGGTGTTTGGTTCAAACAAGGTTCTGAAAAATTTGTCTACTGAATGAGTGGTTCACTTTGTCCATATGTTCTTCACCATGTACACGTGAAGCTAAAAAATCTTTGTCTAATCAAGTGAGAAGTGACTAATTTATCTCCTCAGTCTAGCTGAGTGCTGCATCACTGGTTGCACAAAATCTTTTTTTTTTTTGAGTCGTGTTGCCGTACAACCAGAAATCTATGTTTTCAGTTGCAAAAATTGATAGGAAAATGACGAAAGCAGAGTCATGTCAGCATTTGTACAGTCTACATAACATACCCGCATAGAGGATAGTTTCACTCCACAAGGGCAATCAATATTGAAGTTTGTAGTATGGCTGGACAAGGAAGAGAAGATTACAGAAAAAAAAAATAATTGTAAACTTACTTAGTTTGACATAGCAGACTTCCAAAAACCATGATTGCAAATGTTGTAACTGTTTGCCATAACCTTCAAAAGAATGAATATAAATTATTGTTTTGTGTTAGTGCTTTGAAACACTGTGGTTATAATCAGTACATCTGGCTGATAAGAAATATTCACACATCCTCTGAGTTGAGATTCAAATCTGATTCAATTTTAATCACTTTATATTATCTGATCAAAATGAAAATTTGAAACTAGTGAGGCAAAGATACATTAGTCTCAGATGACAGCCTGTATGTGTTTTACTGACACTGTGGAACACAGGTTGACCGCCTTGGAGACATGGTGACATTTATGTTGTTTCAAGGTATGACAGCTTTGGTATACCGTAGGGACTGTTGTCGTGAGTAAGGTGTTGCAGTGGTGTTTACTGAGCTGCAAACCTTGTGAAAAACAATGATAGTCATGGAATAGGGAAACAATTTATAATGCCTTCCAACATGGAGTTTTTGATGCATAAAACACAGAATTTGGAAAAAGATTGGTGATAATATTTTTTTAATTATTTTATTAAAAAATAGCGTCAATGACACTGTAGCTCCCATCCTGGACTATTTAGTGTTTGTTCTCTGGTCAGATATTTGAACATGTGTGAAAGGGAGAAAGTGCATGAAGTGAAAATACTTAAATGAAATGTACTGGAGACAGTGAAATATGTTTAATGTAATTATTCAGAATATAAATGGAAAAAATACAGAATGAGATATATCGAATACTGTGATACAACCATTAACTCAACAAGTCATTTACAATGACATAGTCCCACTTGTAATAGGAGTATTAGTCTTGATGGGGCAGGAAAATATGGTCATTAAGAAGTATCACTGGAGTGTATATGTTGAGATCTATGGGCACATAGGTCTATGTCGTTGTTCCCAATTTGAAACACATGTGGCATGTCTAAGTTATGGTTCTAAATCGGGAAAAAAGATCAGACCTCTAGCAGTATTGGCCAGCCAAGAAATACATATGCGCATTATAAATGAGGTACAAGATGTGACATCTTAAGGTCTAATATCCTATCAAAATTGGAGGGTATAGAACTTGTGGTTACTGAAATATGCATATATATGTATAATCAAGGTCAAAGGTCATCGAGGTCACATGACATTTTGAAAAAAAAATTATATTGCTAATTAATCCCTAAATGCCAAAAAATCAGATCTCTAGCTCTATTCGCTTGCCCAGAATTAGATGTGTACATAATTAATGAGGTAAAGCGTGTGTTGTCATAAGGTCTCCCATCCTACTAAATACAAAGGACATAACACTTATTTATTGACATAAACATATATTTTAGGTAAAAGGTCATCGAGGTCACATGACATTTGGTCAAATAATTTCTCTCCTATAGTTATCCCTATATACCAAAAATCAGACCTCTAGCTCTATTGGCTCGCTCAAAATTAGATATGTGCATAATTAATGAGGTACAATATGTGGCGTCATAAGCTGTCCCATCATACCATACATGAAGGCTGTAGCACTTGTGGTTACTGAGTTATGGACAAATATGTATATTTGAGGTCAAAGGTCATCCAGGTCACGTGACATTTTGTCAAAAAATTTGTATTGCTAAGTTATCCCTATATACCAAAAATCAGACCTCTAGCTCTATTGGCTCGCTCAAAATTAGATATGTGCATAATTAATGAGGTACGATATGTGGCGTCATAAGGTGTCCCATCATACCATACATGAAGGCTGTAGCACTTGTGGTTACTGAGTTATGGACAAATATGTATATTTGAGGTCAAAGGTCACCGAGGTCACGTGACATTTTGTCAAAAAAATTGTTTTGCTAAGTTATCCCTATATACCAAAAATCAGACCTCTAGCTCTATTGGCTCGCTCAAAATTAGATATGTGCATAATTAATGAGGTACAATATGTGGCGTCATAAGGTGTCCCATCATACCATACATGAAGGCTGTAGCACTTGTGGTTACTGAGTTATGGACAAATATGTATATTTGAGGTCAAAGGTCACCGAGGTCACGTGACATTTTGTCAAAAAAATTGTTTTGCTAAGTTATCCCTATATACCAAAAATCAGACCTCTAGCTCTATTGGCTCGCTCAAAATTAGATATGCACATAATTAATGAGGTACAATATGTTGCGTCATAAGGTGTCCCATCATACCATACATGAAGGCTGTAGCACTTGTGGTTACTGAGTTATGGTCAAATATGTATATTTGAGGTCAAAGGTCATCAAGGTCACATGACATTTTGTCAAAATATCCGAGATATATGCGTGAACGGATGGACTTAGGGATGGACGAACAGACGGACATGACCCAATCTATAAGCTCACTGGACTTCATCTGTGGGGACTAAAAATTGTGTCACT
The DNA here is from genome assembly GCF_041260155.1 of Ptychodera flava. Classification (NCBI taxonomy): domain Eukaryota; kingdom Metazoa; phylum Hemichordata; class Enteropneusta; family Ptychoderidae; genus Ptychodera; species Ptychodera flava. The sequence goes on from NC_091946.1 coordinate 24,087,808, forward strand.
GCATCCTTTTGCAATATGAATACGATGAGAAACTAAATTTTTATTTTTCGTGGCCTTATACATGGGAGTCTATGGAGATCTGCCTTATACATGGGAGTCTATGGACGTGTAAACTAAAAATATGCAAATTTCACCACGATTTGCCCAAATTTGGGAAAGGTCACTCCTGTGCACTTCCATACCAAGTTTCAAATCAATCGGACTTGTGGTTTCAGAGCAGGAGATTTTTTGACCAAAATGGGAGAAAATTACAAAAAAATTCATGAAAAATAGCAAGTCCAAGATACTGACCCAAGATGTGCACAATCATTTCATGTCAGCCCAAAGTACTTACACGCTAATTTTTCATGTAATCTGCTCAGTGGTTATTGAGTTTTTTCAATTTTGACTGTTTTTACATTTTTTCACTTAATTTGCATATTTTTGGCAATGACAACTTCATTTGAACAAAATCTCATCTACAGCCCATCATCCATGTACACACCAAATATCAAGATGAAATGTACAGCGGTTTTGGAGTTTTTGATGTTGACGGACAGACATACAGACATACAGACATACAGACATACAGACGTACAGACATACAGACATACAGACATACATACATACAGACATTTCCCTAGCCTATAAGAATAGCTTCCATTGCCATATATACATATGGCTATGGGAGCTAAAAATTGCTGATAGTAATTTTTTTTATTTTACTAGCAATTGAACTCTCCAAAAACAAGATAACTCCTCTCTCTCTCTCTCTCTCTCTCTCTCTCTCTTTCTCTCTCTCTCTCTCTCTCTCTCTCTCTCTCTCTCTCTCTTTCTAAAGTATGGGCTCTCTACCAATGAATCAACATAAAAAGTGACCCTACCTTCATCATGTACCATCTGTAAGCATCCATACAATGTTTCTGCCAGAGTTGATTCTAACAACTGGTGAACTGACAAAGCTTGATCCTTGCATGGATCCACTGTGGCTTGGGCAGACTGCAGAAGTGCAAGGGTTGGATGAGACTGAATAATTACACATATCAGTAAAAATAACAATGTAATGTTTAAAAAACCAAGCCTCTAAAATATAGAGAGTAGAAAAGTAAGTCACGCAGCACAGATTTCTTCAACCAAATCCGGACTATTTCACTGCTATGAAATAGCTTATATATATATTTTGGTAGATAATTGAATGGAAGACATACAAAGTTTCAAGACCCTCTCTCATGCCTTTACTCATGTATGGGAATGTATCCAATCATGTAAAAAATACCGCAATTATACGGTGTCGCTCAAATTTGATCAGAATTGGTACATACCAAAGATCAACAATAAGTGTTATTTCTATCTGTTCAGTGCAGGAAAATTGTACGTTGATGTTATGACAATTTCTGCACAGTACAACCAGAAAAACAACAAGAAATATTTAAACCAGAAGATTAAGAATGACAAAAGTAAATAAGGTCTGAAACTTTAGATACTGAAGGTCAACTTTAGCAACATGCATAGCAGAGAATCTTTCTACCATAGATGTACAAAAATAGACATCCATATGGTTTCAGCAGATCTGTTAATATGTCACAGTTCATAAACAATGACAGGAAATGACAAATTAGCTGTTTCAGTTACTGCTACCACTCCCAAACATAATAGGTACCCTGCATACAAATAGGTTAAGGTCAAAATCCTCTTAGTCAGATGTGTGGGCTGATTCAGTTCACTGCCACCACTCCTGCACACGTGAAGTATTTCCCGTTTTCTTACCTCATTTGCACATTTTTGACACTGATGTGTTCATTTGAACAAATTCACATCTCAACCCCTACATCTACCTGTACACCAAATACTGAGACGGTAGCTTTGGCGGTATGGGAGCCTTTGTGTGTGACGGACATACATCCGCACATACCCACAAATATACAGACATACAGACGCTACTCAGACTCATCATATAAGCTCTTTTTGGTATTTATATATAAAACCAAATATGAGCTAAAAAAGTAATTATTGATGAAACTGATACTGGTACAAGGTGGAACTTGGAATGAGGTGGAACTTGGGGCAAAGTGATATGGGATGAGATAGTACTTGGGACGAGGTGGTTGGGGATGAAATGGTCTTGGGACAACGTTGAGTATGGGTGACCTGGTTTTGGTGCAAAGTGCCCACACCTCATTTTTTTCTCTACAATTGCACACTGGTGCATGCATAAACTATGAACTGGCGTTGGTAAATTTGATAACCAACCTTGTTTTCTTCTTGTTTCTCAGCAGCTTTGCCATCTTTTGCATCACCAGACCTGAAATCAAATTGACGATTCGTCTTTGAAATGATGTAGATAGGGAATTAAATTCCCAAAGTCGGACACAGAGACTTTATATTCCATGGAGGGTTGTACAGGAATGAAACCAGATTTTATACGTCGTTTCATTAGAAAACAAATATGTTTACTACGAGACGTGTATGTACAGCAGCACTGATCAACCCATTAGGTTGTACTAGGTTGCTCATGGTCATAACTCACAATCCTATGAGATCATTATCAACAGTGTGCCCTCTAACAAACATGTCTTTCTGGAAACTTTGCGTCAATATGGGATTGTGGAAAATTCTTTGCATCAGCCCTATATCTTTACATGTACACCAAAAAAAAACAAGCGATTTGTGTGCGTCATGGTGCGTCATATTGGCTTAGAGGGCACACTGATTGCTTGATTCTTAAAGCCTGCCTTCAGGGATTGGGGAATCGTACACAAATCTTCAAACACAAAAGTTGCTTGTTATTTTTTCCACTAATATTTTAGGGTTAATGTGGAGCATCTCGGAAGCTGTTATCCAATTGGTTGGCTGAATCTTACCGTTATAATTGAATTATACAAAAAGACTCTCTAAGTTGCTGTGAATAGTGACAATCTACCAATCAGATATAACCTTCTGTGCACACTGCACATAAGCAGGGATTTTAGTTACACGGCATTTAAAAAAAAGATATGAGCACATTTCTGACCTCTGATTTTCGGTTCTCAGCAAGACTGTTGTGCATTGGTTCATGTCTCTCTTGGCAAATTCTGTGAACATTTGCACCACGTAATCCATGAAGGACTCTGATACCTGTGTGTCAATAAATTTTGGAAATAAGCGCTATTAAGTTCAGTCAATGAAACGTATACAGCTTGTAAATCTGTTCTCAAGCAGTTGTAAGTATGGTATGAAAAAATGAGAACTTGAAGCAGCCATCTTGCCGAAAGACAGCATTGGATCTTAATTTGTATACAGTAAGAGTTTACCAGAAAACCTTTTTTCACTGCAAGTTTTGGAAAATTTGCTGAAAAAGACACCCTTGTACACAACATTGGATGCAGCCTGGCCTCATGGCTACAGACCTGGAGTCGACACACACACACACAAAACAACAACACAGACGTCACTGCACAAACAAGGAGCTTTAAAATCACGTTTCACAAGACCCTTAATACTCATGTTGCCAGATAATCTGGCAACGAACACCCATAATTGGAGATAATGACCGATATTTGACAGTAGTAATAACGTTCTGATGTCTTTAGGTTTTGTAAAAACACTTTTATTTGTTAAATGGCTGTCAGTGTCAGAAAAAATAGCTGAATACCCTGTGACATCAGTGGGTGTGTTTTTGGGTTGTTTTTTTGACTGAATGACATTGATTTTTATCCCTGACAGCTACATCCTGTAAACATGCCTCTTTGGAAAGTCTAGCTGATTGAGTAAAGTGACTTCTGTTTCCATAAATACATTCTGTTGATCAAAGATCTGTCAGAGGTGGGTGAGAAGATTTACTGGTTCATCTATGCTATACAGGGTATGGTATTATGGCTTTGTTAATGCCAGTGACTTTTGTGACATCATACCCTCGGATTATTACTGATAATGTATCCGATTATCACGCATCGTGGCCCCAGATGTTTCTACATCAGAAATTAACTGGCATTGCCAAAACTCTAAAATAATAGCAATAATTTCCCCCTCCAGGCCCATATTGGACTTAAGCAATTTTGCACGCCATTATTCTTATATGTGTCATTTCCAAATATGTAATCCAATTTCGTGGACAAATATGTATTTTTGCATATTAATGAGAGAACTATGATGTCATTTGCCATTCAGCCAATCACATGAATATGAGGTATCTGTAAATACACCTTGTGGTTTTACACACAAATTTCTCTGAGTAGATTGGTAAATTCCTCTGCTATTCTGCATTTTCTGAAAGTGAAGTTGAATAACCTGTATAATCAACACTGGACAAATATGATTATAATTTCAGTCCACTTGCAATTTGACAGAAACACAGAGGTTTCAAATGATGAACAAGTCTACTGTTGGTATGTGTTTAACCCTTTGAGTGCTGTAATTTTTCCCACCAAAATTTTAGTGCAACAACCAACATTTTACCCATTTTTATGAATTTTTCTGTTATTTTATGATAATGTTGGACCAAATGTTCATAACATTTTATTGGCTACAGTTTTTTATCAAAATTTTGGCAAAAATCTGAAAAAATCGACCGGGCTATTTTTTTAACAAGTCATCGTTGATGACACAGTCCCCACTTGTTAAAACCGGTAAACTCTCGGTAGGGCCCTACCGAGAAAAATCGATAAAAATGGGCGGAGCAAATATAACTAATATGGTATCTTTGTGAACAAAAAGTAGCAAATTAAAACAGCTGGTTGAACACCTCCAAAAATAGAACGTGCACGCAACATAATGTAAACATTGACTGCACGGTGACTTTACGTATACTATTTTCACCCAATTTTACGGTTTACTTTCCATACGATACATCCACTCATTTCCCCCATAGGTTTTGTCTTGAACATAGACTTTTTCGAAGTCTTACTGGAGCAGAGGTTCGGCGCGGCGTCGCCTCGGATTTGTACAAACCGTGATGACGTTGCCAGGCGATCGATCGACACTCCTTAGTTCTCATGCGTCATGGTATACGTTTCTCGTCCGAAAACGAAGCGTTTGTCATTGTATCCGCGCGTTTTTGAATGATTCAACATAATGCATATCATGACAGTGGCAATAGCTATCCGCATCTTTGTATACGGGTAAACGATGCAGAAATCCAACGAGTAGTTTTTCTGCCACGGGATCTATTATCGGAGTTTACATCACTCTTGCAGGGAGTCTTGATTGCAGAGTCATATTTGCCTTGATAATGAAGCACCGTTTTGTCCAAACGCCGTCCTAGAAATGCCGCATTTCAGGAAAGAACGGGAAAAAATCAAAACAGTTCTGAAAGAACAGCAAATTCGCCTACTAGATGTCCAAATTTATCGAGTGTGGTTATTTCAATGGACGACGTTGGACATTTACCACAATGCTCAACGGCTGAGTCGTCTACCAATGAAATTTTGTAGAGCTTTTGTCTTACAAACAATCCTTTCCTTATTCGACCTTAGTTCAGCGAGGCAGGGCTGTGTCTCCATTATAAAACGTAGTTTCCACAGTTCTTGGATGGTAGTTGTAGTTTCCTTTTCAAAATTTCGTTGTCTCATGAACTCGGCGCTGTCGCGATGGGAGGGTACCGACGACTATTCCCCCGGCTTCGATTACACGTTTATGGTGACCGAAATGAAATGTGGTGTCGATTTGTTGTCTTATGATTATTTCAAAAAGCTTCTGAAAAATACTTATTTTAGAAATCAAACCTATTAATATTTAATCACCTAAAATAAAATGAGAATAAAGTGATCGCATGATCTCTCGGAGTATTCATTTCAATGTCCATCCCTCCTTATAAAATGGTGAGTTCTAGTATTTCGCTACTTTGAACGATCCCGCCAAAATCGAGTGCACTTGCACTTCTACACCCTCCACGCAGTCGCGATACAAGTTCATTACAAACGCGTGGTAGTCAGAGTCAGACTGCTAATCACACTATGTCAACGACTGGCTTTATGAAGATAGCGGTCACTGATGAGCACTAGAGGTAGCCTCGGGAATTTTCTTTGCCAGGAATGAATTGGAGCTAGCTGTGATGGGGATCGAGCGCGGACATTTGAGTGCAACTTATGGGACTGATTGGTACGGTGACCTCAGCTGCCGCCGGCGACGTTTGTCAACTCGACGTCTGATCAGCATAAGTGACCCAGCAGTGACGACCGAATATGCCGAAGGCGATAGCAGGCGTCAAAAAAAATCCCGGTTTTGTCAGCATATTGGATTCTGGAGGCTACTTGTTTTGTGTTACATAGGCATGCACGGCTTTAGATCGGGAAAGAAAATGTATATCACTTTTGGAAACAGCTAAGCGTAAGCGATAGTTACGCATATCGCATTGCGATGATTGCGCTTACAACAGTACGTTGACTCGAGCGTAAAACTTGAAATTTGAAAAGAAGACAGAAGATATACAGACAGTGTAGACAAAGTGAGAGATCATGCCAGAATTTGTGCTGGTACTTGTCCGTGGTCTCAACCCGAACATACCAGACGTACTTTATGTCGGGCATAAATGACAGTATAGGCCTTCTATTCCTGTCTGTAAAATGTACGGCTTAGGTAGGCCAACATAAATGAAAACGGTCCTTTTCAGGACCAACAAATTTTCCAAAAAGAGAACTACCTAATCAAATGTGTTTGCATGTATTTATTATACACAGTGTGTGTGCGTTTGTATCTTTCGGTACGCTCCGAGTATTTGGTGTTTTTTCCCCGCGTTGAACAATCAACGCTACGTACGTAAAAAGTAAACAACGTATCGCTAATGACTCATTTGCAATTTGCATATCATGTCAATCATGCAGATTCAAACTGAACATCGAACGTTATACCGGCGATATTACCGGCAAATATTTTATCCTTTTCCTGGTTCCAGACGTCATTTTAAATTTAATTTCGTCAGAAACCAAGTATATTGTGCTTCAAATACTTATACACATATCCCTCAATTTCCAAGAAAAAAATTAATCGGTAGATTTCTAAATTAACGGTTTTTATTGACGATGTCCAGAGCGTACCGAGTACGTTTGAATATCCCACCATTATGACCACTCTCGTAGGTTCTCGCGCTTTTATACGGGAGTTGGGGCTTTAATGGGTACTTTGATTACAGGTCCTCAGAGAGGATAGAGTCCTCTTCATTAGGTCTGTGATAAAAATACTTTTGAATAAATTCGCTTGATACATGTCTGAACTGTAGTTCAGGACATGAAAAAATCGTAATAAAATGGCCACTTGGCGGCCTTATTGGATCGTATCACAGAACAAATCTATGGGCATATGTATGACAGACATCCAGCTCTATGGGTTTGCTCAGAATTAGATATACGCATAATTAATGAAGTACAGTATGAAGCATCATAAGGTCTCCCATCATACCATATATGAAGGGTGTACCACTTGTGGTTACTGAGTTATGGACAAATATGTATATTCGAGGTCAAAGGTCATCGAGGTCATGTGACATTTTCTCAAAATAATTGTATTGCTAGGTTATCCCTATATACCAAAAATCAGACCTCTAGCTCTATTGACTCGCTCAAAATTAGATATGTACATAATTAATGAGCTACAATATGTGGCGTCATAAGGTGTCCCATCATACCATTTATGAAGGGTGTAGCACTTGTGGTAACTGAGTCATGGACAAATATGTATATTTGAGGTCAAAGGTCACCGAGGTCACATGACATTTTGTCCAAAAAATTGTATTGCTAAGTTATCCCTATATACTAAAAATCAGACCTCTAACTCTATTGGCTGGCTCAAAATTAGATATGCACATAATTAATGAGCTACAATATGTGGCGTCATAGAGTGTCCCATCATACCATACATGAAGGATGTAGCACATGTGTTTACTGAGTTATGGACAAATATGTATATTTGAGGTCAAAGGTCACCGAGGTCATGTGACATTTTGTCAAAAAAATTGTATTGCTAAGTTATCCCTATATACCAAAAATCAGACCTCTAGCTCTATTGGCTCGCTCAAAATTAGATATGCGCATAATTGATGAGGTTGAATATGTGGCGTCATAAGCTGTCCCATCATACCATATATGAAGGGTGTAGCTCTTGTGGTTACCGAGTTATGGACATATATATATATATTTGAGGTCAAAGGTCACCAAGGTCATGTGACATTTTGTCAAAATATCTGAGATATCTGCGTGAACGGATGGACTCACGGATGGACTCATGGACGGACATGACCCAATCTATAAGCCCCCTTAACTTCATCCGTGGGGACTAAAAACTGTGTCACTGCATCCTTTTTGCAATATGAATATGATGAGAAACTAAATTTTTATTTTTCTTGGCCTTATACATGGGAGTCTATGGACTGCCTTATACATGGGAGTCTATGGAATGCCTTATACATGGGAGTCTATGGACTGCCTTATACATGGGAGTCTATGGACTGCCTTATACATGGGAGTCTATGGACTGCCTTATACATGGGAGTCTATGGAGACTGCCTTATACATGGGAGTCTATGGAGATGAAAACTAAAAAGTCCTCTAACACGGCCAAATTTGATCGCATTGTGAAACAAATCGACGTGCATCTGTATGGGGTAGGGTACTATCCTTGTGCAAAGTTTGAAAGAAATTGACCTGGGCATCTCTGAGATATCTGCGTGAACGGACGGACGCACGGACGGACGCACACACGGACGCACGCACGGACATGACCAAACCTATAAGTCCCCCCGGACGGTGTCCGTGGGGACTAAAAAGGTGACAAAAATTGACTTTGTGTTAAAAAAAGGTTATTTGAAATATTCTAGTTATGTGCTGTAGTTGGGCAGGCAAAAATGTCTGCAGTCTGACGGATTGGAAACCTTCTATGCTGTCTGGCTGCAAGAACACTTTTGTCTGCTAAAGTTACACAGCATAACCTTGAACAATAAACAAACTGATTTGGCCACATTTTCGTAGTGAAATAATATTTACCTCTGACAGGGAGTAGTTTTCCTCCCAGATGTTGGCAAATGTTGATAAAAGTGAAGCTTGATACAGGCTCTCTATCTTGTTGGCGTCTGCCGCAACGTGGAACATCATGGTCAGAATGGCCTCGTTGACAACTGGTCCATTTTCGGAAAACTTCGACAGCAGGTGTGTGTAGGAGGCCATCACTTGAGGTGTGCTAAACCTGGGGACATGACAGACATGTTGAATTGTGAAATTCTGAAGGCATCTACCCGGAGATTATCATGCTGTCCTCTGTCAATATCTTGGAACTGTTAGAGTGAATATTTTACAAGATATGCCGCAGAATTATTCTGTAACTTTGGAGTTTAAAACACTGATTTTTCCATCTGTCCTAGTAGGTTAGACATAGCAGGTGGAATTGCACCACAAGCTGTGATTTAGCCATAACCAAGCCTTCGTGTGGCAAACTTTACATTTTTTCAGTTTTTTCACTGAAGACTTGAAACTTTGTGGCAGAAATTTACCACACCAACATGTTCAACATACACAGTTTCCTGACAATACAACCTACTTTTCAATGTGAGCTTTCATCTGGAGCTTTCCCGGATGGCTGTCTTCGTTGTAAAGTTGTTGGGTGGCCAGCAGGAGTTCCGAGTTACCCATGACCAGCTCTCGGAGGTACTCCACGGTCTCTGTGTCCCGGTTGAACTTTCTGATGAGCAGCACGTACAAGTCATACACATTCTGTATCTTGTTAATCTTCTCTGTAAGATTCCGATTTTGAAAAAGTGCAGTTTTAATTACTGAGTATTACACTGAGCTTACCGAGGAGTTAAATCTGCTATTGTGATAAGTTCATCACGAGTATATTGAAAATAAACATTATGAGCAGCTTCTCAAAGCAAAAATCTCACAAACAAAGAACTAATTATAAAGAGTAGGGTGAAAGGTCATTCAGTTACACAACTGGCTTATGGGATCTAAGACGAGCGAAATCTCCTTATATTGAACATTTGCTAATCTCCAGTAATGCTTAATCCTGAAATGTTCATTTTTACTGACTCTCTCGGCGAAGAAGAATTCAAAATTAGCAAAATCTCTTTCTGAAATCCCTTGAAAAAAGAACAACAGGCACACACTTATGACCCCTGAATGACCCTAAATCCTGGTATTTTTGGCGGTATTCAATATTCAATTAAGATACCGGGATGTGAGGTCATTTACGGGTCATGAAAATGGACAATTCATGGAGACTGTCTTTGCTGCCTGCCTCTTGGAAGGGCTATTTTTGTCACTTATATCGCCAATGTGACCTACTTCCTGAATCAGGAAAGGGTAGGGTGTTTGCAAAAAAGATCCTTTCTTTTGTTTCAATTATTCAAATGAAATTTTTGCTGGGCACATATCGTACATCACAAAATTCGCACAGACTTCAAGTTTGCCAGTCACATACATCACAAAATTAAAACAGACGTCATTTTGCTAGTCACATACATCACAAAATTCAAACAGATGTCATTTTGCTAGTCATATACATCACAAAATTCAAACAGACCTCTTTGTAACAGTTGTTCATTCATTGCCTTCAAACTGTGATGTTGTTATTGTTTTGTTATTTGGAATAAAGCCATGATAGTCACAGTGTACTTTAATATTAAGCATGTTGTAAACACTCACCCAGAGCACTCCTGGCATGGGAACTATTATTGTTGTCGGAGTCAGCCATGTTTCTCTTCATGTATCTTGACAGCGTGGTGAAGATCTCCCGAAGGGCCTTGACCAGAATACAAAGTCTGCATAGCAAAAAAACACAAATTTCAATACATTTTGTAGTGGGGCATTTTTCAGTGTACATAGTTTCAAACATCAAGGTCAGCTACAAATTCAAGGTGAGAATGCTTATTTTTCCCTTTCGTGTGATGTTAGGTTTCAACCCTTATCCTGCCAGGACTGTCACTTCCCCATCTGCCAAGTCAGTAAAAAGCAGTATTGAGCAAAAATCTACATGTATATATGTTTTCACCTCCTTGGCATGGTATATTATAGAGGTTAAAAACAGTAGACGTCACGTTTACAGTATCCATCCAATTTTCAAGTCTTTGTTAAATGCAAAATAACGGACATGTTATGTTATACTGGTTTTAACAAGTCATCGTTGATGACACAGTCCCCACTTGTTAATGGGTATTTTGATCACAGGTCCTCAGAGAGGATAGAGTCCTCTTCATTAGGTCTGTGATAAAAATACTTTTGATGAATTGGCTTGATACATGTCTGAGTTATGGTTCAGGACATGAAAAAATCGTAACAAAATGGTCGCACATTGGCCATATTGGATCCCATCACAAAACAAATTGATGTGCATAGCTATGACATTGGTCGATGTCCTTGTACCAACTTTGAATACCAGATATGAACTGAATGGCCTCGCGTGCACATTTTGTAAAGTACTTCTTGGGGTATTGGCTTTTATGAAGAAGGAAAATGTGTCAATAGATGACAAAATTTGTTCCCGAATTTCTCAAAATCATCTGTGCCGCGCCATGTAGCAGCAAAATGAGTTCGTGACCTTTGAAGTACGCGTTTCAAAAAATAAATACCCATGGGAACCTGCTCACCACGCCACGCAACTCATGTACAGCTGACTATGGTGCACTTGTCAGGCGATGGTCGATGATTCTGGTTATTGCCTATATTGTCAAGTTCAATGCCTAATTTACGGAAACACGAACTCTGTCTAGTGTATTCGAAGCTCTGCGTACAGGTTGTGCACACGGCCTCTGCCACGTGGTGTCCTGTGGACAGTGTGGTACAAGCCGTCGGCCTACCACCGTACCGCCGGAAACGCAGACCTATTGTACGCAGGAGCTAGCCTACTGCTGCTGATTTAACATCAATGCCAACATGGAATCTCATGAAAAATTTGTCATTGTTGGTTCTGTAGCTAATACAATCTTGAAAAGCAACTTAAAAGACACAGACTGTCAATACGTCGCCATAATATTATGCTGACCTCAGCGGAACCATGCCGGAATATAAATTCGCTGACACACACACAAGATTGAAAAGTGTCACTCTACATCTCATTCTCAGAGAAAATGCATTGATCAACCCGATAATCTAGCTTTTGGTTCGCTATGTCCAGAGTAACCCACACGATTCTTAAAGTCAAACGTCGACACGACGACATCAACAGTCAAAACTCAAGATTAGCGATCAGCGCGGCCGAGTGACTGAATTCAGAAATCACTTTGTGTAAAATGTTTTAGTATAGCGCCCTCAAACATACTTATTTAGCCTCCCCATAGACTTATACAGGCCACAAATTTTCTTTTACTCATACTTGATAAATTCGCAAAGCACAACCACCAAAAACTAATCAGTTCTTGCAAATTTGAAGAACAAATTGTGTGCGAAATGTGATCGGAATCTGCCAAGCCGTTTTTGAGATATCGTGCTAACAGACAGACAGACAGACACACACACAGAAACGCCTAAACCATAACCTCGCTGCGCGCATGCGCACGCGAGGTAAAAATTGGTCGAAACATGCGGATAAGCCTGAGAAATGGCTCTGTACATGAAAAAATCGTAATAAAATGGCCGCCTGGCGGCCATATTGGATCATATTACAAAACAGATTGACGTGCATATGTATGACATAGGTCAACGTCCTTGTACCAACTTTGAATAAAATCGGTTGAGATATGCCTGAGTTATGGCTTTGTACATGAAAAAATCGTAATAAAATGGCCGCACAGCGGCCATTTTGGATCGTATCACAAAACCAATTGCCGTGCACAGCTATGACATTTGTCAATAAGCTTGTACCAACTTTGAATAAAATCGGTTGAAACGTGCCTGAGTAATGGCTCTGTACATGAAAAAATCGTAATAAAATGGCCGCCTGGCGGCCATATTGGATCGTATCACAAAACAAATTGAGGTGCATATCTATGACATTGGTCAATGTCCTTGTACCAACTCTGAATAAAATCGGTCGAAACATGCCTGAGTAATGGCTCTGTACATGAAAAAATCGTAATAAAATGGCCGCCTGGCGGCCATATTGGATCGTATCACAAAACAAATTGACGTGCATATCTATGACATTGGTCAATGTCCTTGTACCAACTTTGAATAAAATTGGTTAGAACATGCCTGAGTTATGGCTCTGTACATGAAAAAATCGTAATAAAATGGCCGCCTGGCGGCCATATTGGATCGTATCACAAAACAAATTGACGTGCATCTGTATGACATATGAAGTAATCCTTGTACCAAGTTTGAATGAAATCGCTCCAGGCATCTCAGAGATATCTGCGTGAATGACGGACGGACGGACGACGACGCACGCACGCACGCACGCACGCACGGACATGACCAAACCTATAAGTCCCCCCGGACGGTGTTTGTGGGGACTAACAAACTTGACCTGATGGTGGCATATGAACTTGGCAGGATAAAGAATAAAGGTACTTGGCAGGATAAAGAATAGGTCGCTTTCGAAGGTCTGTGCTGCGGCATTTTGTAATACTGACGTGTTTTGTAATAACTTACGCAAAATGTAATAAGGGGTATCAGCATTTTGTAATAACTGACGCATTTTGTAATAACGTCTGCAGTATTTTGTAATAAACCAGTCTACGCGTTTTGTAACAAGGGTATCAGCATTTTGTAATAAAAAATTATCTACGCAAAATGTAACAAGGGTATCAGCATTTTGTAATAATTCGCACTTTGTAATAACAGTTAACGCATTTTGTAATAATTTTAAAAACTTCCCCAGTTTTAAAGCATTAACAGATATTTTATTGACTTTGGAATGGTATAAAAAGTGTGTGTTTACTCGTTGTAAGTACACAAAAATTGATCGCTCCCTGACTTCCATTTCAAATTAGAAGACTTAATTTTAGATAGCTGTCAATCAGTATTTTTACCAACTGATCATCTGAGGCAGGTAACTACTAGATTTTGACTAGTTTATTATTATATTTGAGAGAATCATTGATATACACAGTCAGTTGATTTATTAAATAGAGGATAACGACATTCTTTCTGAAGTATTGCAGACAACCAGCAATCAACAGGTAGATACACAGATAGAATAAAAATATAATAACATAAAATAAATTATTATACATCTGCCTTCGCAAACGATACAATCGAGCTTCCGTAAAAACGGGCACGTAACGGGCATGCAATAACCCCTTTACTTTCATATTTGATGATAAACAGTGCGTCATTGAATGGCTTCATACTGAAACTCCATACTGTACTTTGAAATTAACTTCTGATAAAAGAAACAGAAGTAAATGTATTACGACTGTTTGAAGGTGAAAAATATTATGAGGTAATAACGAAAGTACACCAAGACCGCTCTGTACAAATATGGCACGACATCGCTGCTCGGCTCGTACATCGAATGTTGGATGAGCGCGCGATGTAAACAAAGATGACGCTTACCCTTAACCCGCTCGCAGTTAAGAGGGCTATGCAGAATATGCCTCTAAAGTGTATGGAATAATGCATCGGAAACGACGGGTGCATATATTCTTGATAAAAAGGAGCTGTATGATAATAATTATTACGAAAACACCGCAAAGTAAGCACTCAGACATTAGTGCAACGCATCGCCCGACGCGCTAACGCGCGCTAATGACTACATGTATGTGTCTTTATACATTTTTTGCGTTATTTTCGTAATAATCTTAACTATACTGAAGTAATCTAACGTAAACAAAACTAAAACCAAACTAAACTAAACTAAACTAAACTAAAATAGTCAGAATAATCTGATGTTTTAGTGATTTGACATGTTTAGTTACTATTAAGCGGAAGTATATCTGACCTGTTGAGTATGTATGTATGTATGTATGTATGTATGTATGTATGTATGTATGTATGTATTTATCTATGTATCTATGTATGGATTCTATGTATGTCTGCATCTATGTGGGTAGGGAGGGGGGAAGGGAGGAAGGGAGGAAAGGGTGCCTGAGTCTATCTATCTATCTATCTATCTATCTATCTATCTATCTATCATCTGTCTGATCTGTCTGTCTGTCTGTCTGCTGTCTGTCTATCTATCTTTCTCTGGCTGTTATCATTTAATGATAATGGCAGATATTTGGCTGGTATAACCAGTAGGATAGCGAATCAAATGTAATAGTATTGCAGGGCAGCTAATTCAAGCTCGTTGGCTAGACAAATTTCACTATTGGGCGATAGCGTAGATTCAAAGGAGGAACACAACAGGAAAGATATAGATCTGAGGAAACAAAACCATGGCTCAGTATATATGAATTGTCACCTTTTACATACAAGGAAAAGTGGCTGGTCTGTCAATAGAGCTTCATTTTGTCCTTGTCTATGGATGATTAAAATAAATTATCATTCAGTATTGTAATTGACTGCTTCACGTCAGTGTTTATCAGTATATTTTGATAAATATTAGCTGTCAGCATTGACATATTAACGTGCCCCTCCCTTCTTATTACCGTAAATTATCGACAATCAACTTTAGAGAAACACATATCATACGAATAGAAGTTGCTTAGAATACTGCAACCTTTCGTACATTTGTTTTCCACTTTAACCCTTTGCACCCGAAGGCCCTGGGGTGGAGTTGACATTTGGAAGTACCATCTAGCATGACGTCTGACTTCTTAAATTAACAAAGACTGTCCCCATACCATTATATTTTTGGAATCACCATAAAATACTTTGTCCCGAAAATATGCAAATTAAAGTCACGTGACCTCATTAAGTATTTAAAATGGCCGCCAATATATAAATATTGTATTTTTAAACATATTTCTTTATTTTCATGGGAATTCCTCATTAATTCATCATTTTTCATCACCAAACCTGTTTTCTATCACGTCAGCATGGACTGAAATGAATTGTGACAAAAAATTTTGAAAAAACACTGATATTTTGTATCATTTTGATCTGCTAAGTGTAATTAATGTAAACAAAGGCTCTGTATAAGTGTAAGGTCTGTCAAAGCATAATGTAACATAACATCCAGCACCTAATATTATGAAATATTTCCCACAGTAAGTATGTATATTTTGAATGACAATGACACACTTGTCCCAAAATATGCTAATATTGGTCATGTGACCTAATTAGGAATTCAAAATGGCCGCGAACAATATAAATTTATCATTATCTTTACATGTTTTCCAGTTTTCCAGTTAAAGATAATCGATATTTTATCATATCCCAATGCTAAATCACATTTTGTAGTCCCATTACCATGGACTTTGATGTAAACTTTATACATTATGATAAACTTTACACAGATTTGATAAACCTTACACAGATTTTCTTGTCTTCACTCATAAGTCAAGAATTACACACAGCGCCCTTGAATAGGGGTCAGACAGGTCAAGTATCTATTTTATATCTTCTGACTATTGAATTTATCAAACTTTGTCCACAATTACAAGATATTTTTTGAATTGTAGTATTACAATCGCCCCCCCCCCCCCAAAAAAAAAAAATTGCGAATACTAGTCACATGACCTCATTAAATATTCAGAATGGCCACCAGTATTCTAAATTTACAATGATTTTCACATATTGCTTCTCTTTCTGACGACATTCTAAAGAATTTATCACTTCCCATTTCTCAATTATGTCTATATGTATACTAGATTCTGTTGTCTACAACTGATGGTTCCAGGAAAATGTTTGTAACATCATTTTTATGAACTCAATAAAAGCTTCGTTCAAATCACAGTGTACACTAACATTACAATCATTTTGCAAAACTCAGAATTTGATTATTCGAGTTTTGCAAACTTTATCCAATGCATGTAACCAAAGAACAATATTTATTGTTTATCTTTAGTAAAAAAGTAAAAATAATGTAGCAACGCCCTAAAAATCAGACCAAAACCCTCAAAATGTCACAAGGGAACCATTTCTGGATAAGGTGGGTTTTGTGGCATGTACATCATTAGTATAATAAAATTAGGTCTTAGAACACAACACTGTCAATGTTGATGGTGTCGCTGTCTTTTATCATATTCTGAGCTCTGCATGTCATCTCCAAGCCTTTTTCTTTCCATCCACCAACAGTAACATTGAAGAGAAAAAAATGCAGAACGGTTTGCAGTATATTGTCTTTTCAAAGTACAGTACTGTATGTAAAACCTACTAAAACTTTCTCGGTTTGTTTTCTAAATTATAAATCGCATACAATAAATCTCATTCTGTCTTCAATTGCATTTTGACTATCAACTCAGACCCTCATATATTGCGTTATTATGATAACCTAGCCTCGGTAGTGAGATATAATATCGACATCATTATATGCTATTACATTTTTACGTATTCAGAAACCACAAAGCATTTTGAAATACATGCAATATCAGCGGATGTTTATAATTATTACAAAATGCGTTAACTTATGTTACAAAACGCGTTTTATTACAAAACGCTGATACCCTTATTACAAATCGCGTAAACAATATTTTATTACAAAATGCTGATACCCTTATTACAAAATGCGTAGACCATTTTATTACAAAATGCTGATACCCTTATTACATTTTGCGTAAGTTGTTACAAAATGCGTCGTATTACAAAATGCCGCAGTACAAGGTCACAGTGATAGTCTGTAATGTCTTTAGAATAGAATTCACTATCTGGTTACTGGCATGAAAACAATAACATATATATTGTTTTTATTTTTTTATTTGTATCTTGGGGCGTGAGGGCAAAATGTGAGTTCATTGGTGCATTCACTTCCAGGGACGGTTTTTCAGTGGTTATTGAATCATTCAACCCTTGTGTCTACATGCATAAAGACAGTACATCAGAGCTCTCGCTGTACTTTTTGCCAAAATCTTACCTGGAGAAGTAGACATCTGCCTGTCCTGTCTTTTTAGATGAAGCGTAGGCTTCCCATGTTCTGAGAGTAAGGTAGCAAAGAGTTCCGGTCATTCCTGCTGACACTGTCTCCCTGCAAAAAGATTGTCCCAACACGGCATTTACTCAATAGCACTGGATTAGATGCAGGTGTGTGACATTATCACAATATTGACTGGCCATGAGGGCAACAGCATACGTCTGTAACCCGAGGGACTGTGAGTCACCCCCTCAAACTGGGGTTTTAGGGGGTGACCGTTTCCCGAGGCCGTAGGCTGAGGGAAACAGTCTGTTTTTGGGGATGACTCACAGGCCCGAGAGGTTAAAGACGTATGCTGTAGCCCTAATGGCCAGTCAATATGTGTTTTGTAACACACCTCATCTGCAGTCATGCATAAGAACGTACTATACACAAAACTTGTCGCAGCCATGCATAAGAACATACTATACACAAAACTTGTCGCATGAATGATGTAATATGTTGAAGTGGTTCGGCAAAAAAAGTTTTTCCTGACAGGGCCGCAAATCTTCTGCAAAACGTTCAATGCACCTTTGATTATCATTTTCGTCCATTTCGAGTCCTTGTTGGAAACCAGAGAATTCAGTTCTTCTTCAGAAAGTAGGATAAACTAAGAAATTTCTTGACTATCATTTTGCTCGGTCGCAAACGACATCTTTTATATTCCAGTTCCCGTATTCGCAAATGTCGTTTTTGAAGTCAGTTGACATTATTTTTCAGAACTGATGCCTGGCAGGCAACAGTTCTGACAAATGATGCCTGATGACATCATTTATGTGGATCGGCACAATAAGAACGTATCCCATGTGACTACCAATGGACAAATTACAACACAGAGTGTGGATGAGGTGTGTTATAATAGACACTGCTGCTTGAAACACGGACAAATTTTGTAAGTGTTGCATGCGTGAATGTTGTTGCAGCTTGTAATCTGTGCAGTTAATGTCTTTCTAGTGATCAGTGCAACATAAGCAGTCAGTCACCTATAAAGTTCATCATTGTCGTTCCTGCATGCGTAATTTCACCCCAAAAAAATGTAGTCTAAATTTCAAGACAAATACTGGTATTTATTTTTGCATAATAATGAGAGAACAATGATGTCATCTACAAACAGCCCTATTGGCCTCAATAGTTTTGGCAACTGACTGGCTATTTAGAAGTTTCTGTAATTCTAAGAATCTTTCCTAACTTTTTACAAAAGGACACATTTAGATGTATTTCAATGATTCTTCAAGCATGCTCAGACCATATATCTGCTCTCTTACAAGTACAAGTTAGGGATACAAATGAAATGTGAACAGGGTTGTGTATGATTTCAATTCTTATACCCTTCAAAAGCTATGACTACCAAGACCACACATCATACAATGATCTTTTTCATGACATCCTATGACACATAGTTTCTAACATGACTGGCGGCTCAGATTGCCCTAAATTTGAAACAGCTAGAAGCTGTAATGTTTGATGATTTTTTCGCACTCTTTTTGTTTTTGATATCAACTACAGTTTTTCTAACAGTATTCAGCTTGTCAACTCAGCCTGTACATGCATAGACTGCACTTGTCATTGTTGACAAGTGAATTCTGGTCCGGTCTAGAATTTAAATGTACACAATAGCGGAGGATTTTACTCCTGACAAATACGTGCTGTGTTGACATGTTAAACAGTGGGCATTTTACCATTCTTTGGGGAGTACGACAATAACTTGTAATTACACATTTAACAAGAGTTGAGAACAAAATTATCACAAGTTGCAGCTGCTGTCCCTTTAAGAATGAATCCTGCACCAGAAACAACATTAGGCATAGTTACAATACAGCATAATGCATTTTTTACCAGTCCAACACAATAACTGCTCAATCAGAAATCTCATATACAGACCTAGTCTTCAAACACTTAGCTTTCTGAATCACTCAGAGCACTATGGCTACTCACGTTAAATCACTTAACAAGACCTCTGGCAGTGCAGTAAGCTGTGTGAAATAGCCAACCGCCCACCAAAAATATGTCAGTTCAGTCTTGTACACACTGCTGTCTGATGCCTAGGAAACAACATGGAAAAAAAAAAGAACATGAAATTATTTGCATTTATATATTTACTTTTTTTGCCTAAATTTCCCAAGTCTTGAACGCATGTACTCGATTCAGTGCATCTTTGCATTAAAATAGAAATACGTCACAGGATAACACATGCAACCTGTACTCTGAACTGCATCGAGAACCGAACACACTTCATACTTTCAAACTTGTATTTGTCCTTCACTTATTTTGGCCGAGTTAACTTCAATTTAACGTCTCTCACTTTTTAGTTTGAGACACTTCAACAAGGATTATGATATCCAAGTTCAAAAACAAATAACGCAATGGAATTCAATTTAAATATCAGAAAAAAAGCCATCTACATTCAGACTCTTGGTTAGATATGAATGGAAGATTTATAAAATCAAATCGTACTTGTGGAAGATAGCATGATCTATAAGATCACTGACCAATTTTAAATACATGTATGTTTGAATAAATTTGACCAAGCAGCTTTGAAAGTCAACATCTTGGAAGATGATTCCAATTGATTTTCTCCTTATCGTTTTGGCATCCACTGGTACACATAATACACAAAAGAAGACTTGAAAAGCCAGAAGAGCTCGCATACCAATTATGATATTGTACAGGTTAATAATTACCTTCAACTTGGTGGAGCACTTGTCGAGGCCATGTTTGGTGAATGCAATGGCGAAGTCTCTCAGCAAGATTCTATTGGTTTGAGATGAATTTCGGATTAGGAATGTTGGGTGACAGTTGTAATGTGTACAGGTTTTTAGCTAACCTAGGCAATGTTATGCATAATTATTGATAAAAGTTCTGAAATCAAGATAACACGACCTGAATTGACAGTCAGCCACATATACATTGAACTGTCAAAAGTGCTGCAGGAGTGATTATATTTAAAATAAGTAGGACGATCAAACAGTACAGACTATACTCAAATAGATAACCCTTGTTTGCAATATGAGAGACAAAATGATTTCATTGAGATTTATTGCATACATATTTGCAAAGCAAATGTGTTCTGATCTACTGATGAAAGTAACAACAGGCATTCACGCAGTATATTTCTGGTCTAAGCTAGCGAATGCTGAAGAACTTTTACTCAAACTTTCCTCAAGAAAACTTTCTACCATTCTCTTTCTAAATCAAGAATAAAACTCAGGGGTCAATGTGCAATTTTTGGTAGAAGAGATACAAATTAATTAACATTTACCAAAACTTGATATCAAAATGGCCACCATCCCTGCGTTACCTTTATGGGGAAAATTCAATTTTCGATTTCCAAAAAAAAGATGGAGAAAAATCACTGATTCAAGGAGCTTAAGAATAAACCCATACAAGCAGTAAACCAGAGAAGTACTGTAAAAATTTGAGAGTCTCAAAATCTGTCCCCGAAGCGCATTTTACTTCAAGGAGAGGTTCTCTGAATCTATCCTTTTATATAATAAGAGTATCTCTGACGTCTTTTACGGGAATATTTACCTTAAAGCTACTCATTACTGACACATCTTACGTACATTTACTACAAAGAAAGGAAATATTTCAATCATGAAAATACCGTGCTGCAGGCTATACTTTTACTAGAAAACAGTCAGTAGCACGCAATATATCATTTTACATAGAGGGCGCTATTCTTCACCTTTCCAGAACTAAGATATCTGTTTTGCTGCTCATCCAAACATGGTTGAACATCGGCACGGCGAAAATCATTATCAGAAATACCTGTACTCAGTGGTCATGGAGTCGTCGGAGTCTTCATCACTGCTGATACTGCTGCCAAGTGACACCATACTACCCTGCCCCAGATCACTGCTACCGCTGTTACTGTCGCTTTTCTCCATGCTGTCTTCATCACTGTAACTATCTCTCTCCTCGCTCGTCACCATATCTAAAGTCTCGCCGTCGGCAGTGTCCTTCAGCTGTGAGGCCAACAGATACAGCGACAGCTTAGAAACGTGGGAGACTGGTCAGCATCTCGGACCCATCTTTATTGGGTATTCCGACATGAACCCCATGAAGGCTGATTTTAGAGGACAAAGTCGCTGTTTTGTGGTTTTAATTTTCGATGACATGTTTCATTTTATTGGATACTTCAATCACATCTGATTGGGATCATGAAACATACTGGGAGGGTGGAAGACAAGACATACCTTCAGCCATGCTTACAAACAGAGCAAGCCCATGAAGAAAGCATTGACATGAAACATATGTCGATGAGACAACAATTGCTTTAGCCAAATTAATACAAAATCCGCAGTAACAACTAACACCCATCATCAACATACATTAATGTAACTTGCATTCATTGTTTTTTCCGGGGCTATTTCACCCTTTTTTTTTAAATATCCCAAACAACTAAGGCACAGCGACTTTGTCCTTTTTGAGCATTTACCTGAATGTTATGTAGAGTGTGGTAAGTGGATAAATAGTGCCAGGGTTCCCCAGTCATTTCACCAGAGATACCATGGGTATACTAAAGTAAATATATGAAGGTATTGCAGAAACGTTACTGTCATTCCGGGTACATTTCATTACATTACTATGCGCATGTTCCAACACTTCTGTAGGAACACTATAGTCATAGTATGGAATGTTGAATATCACAACAACGCTACTTCATAAAATTCTTTCTCTCACCCACCCTCACCTCACCTCACTCACTCTCTCTCTCTCTGACTCTTTGCATATGCTGGTGTGAGTTGTCTGCTTGTCTGTTCACCTTTCTATGTCAATTTACCTACTGTACCTACCTGCATGTCTATCCCTATGTCTGTCTATCCCTATGTCTGTCCATCCCTATGTCTGTCTATCCCTATGTCTGTCTATCCCTATGTCTGTCCATCCCTATGTCTGTCTTCCCTATGTCTGTCTATCCCTATGTCTGTCTATCCCTATGTCTGTCTTCCCTCTGTGTCTGTCTTCTGTCTGTCTGTCTCAGTCTCTCTCTCCCTCCCCCCTTTCTCTCTCTCTCCCCTCCCCAACACATAAAATATCCCTCATTTTGTAACAGTTGTCAGAAAATTAGGAAAGTTGTGGAGATGAACAGTTCACAACATGACTATTTTGACACAGAATTCATACCTTTGCTTTGTGCTTCAACTCATTGGCGATATCGTCCATGGCACATTCCATATCCAGCGTGTAGTTGTCTGTGTTATTCTGCAACCCCCACATGTCTGTGGCAAGACTTTCCCTTTTCTTTCCATTACAGCTATCCACAAACTCATCCACTGACTGCCGAGAGAGAGACATCAGCAAATGCTTTAAAAAGTTCTAATAGCTGTAACTATTGAGATATTTCACCTTTTTTGGGTCGCGTTTTTGAAATATTGGTACAGTTTATGTCATTGCTCATTAATATTCATATCTGCAAATATATATCTGCAGCTGATGAGAGTATACACTGAAAGACATTTTTTGATCGGACTGAACACAGTGACATCAAAATTGACAAAATAAGACTGAATATGTGGTAGGACAGCTTACCTCTTCTTTGAATATGACACACAACAGGTGTAACATGGAAATAAGCTTCTGATCCTGAAATTGGATGAAAAGAAAACGTTTTCTCATTTGGACAGGTAGCAGTAATTGCAGTCCCAAAAACAGAAACAAAATGACTGTCTGGTGGCCATATTGGATCATATTGCAAAACAAATTAGCATGCATATGTATGACATGGACTTATTTTCTGGTATCAAATTTGAAAGATAAAGTCCTGGCCTCTCTCTTAAGAGCCTATGGACAGATGGACTCTGGAACACATGAACAGACATGACCAAAACCATAAGTCCCCAGGAGTTTGTTCCATGTGGGACAATAACCATTGGAAAGTGAAACACAGACCACTTGACTGCATTGACAGTGCAGATGTTGCACCATCAAACTGAAGAACACATCAACAGCAAGGATAAGTTAAAAAAAGTCTTGTTAACTTTTCGTTGAACACTAACAAGCAACAAAATTATCATCAAACAGCATCACACCCTGGTAAAAGATACTCACGTCTTTTCAGTATTGAATGTACCACTAAATGACAAAGGAAATTTCAAGAGACTTCAAGGAGACTACTGCAATTTTTCTGCTGTATTTTCGTTCAGAAAATGTGTATGGTGTACTTTGAACCTGGGTCAGCTTTCCCTGACTGTCATTGAATGCTGCACATATGATGTTTCCAGTGACTCTAACAAAAGCTTTGATTGTATGTGTGGAAGGGAAAGTAGGTCTTGGCGTCTCAAAAAGAAGCCTGCGGACAGACGAACTCAGGAACGAATGGACAGACATGACCAAAACTATATGTCCCCCAGACTTTCTCACGAAATCAATCAGGAAAATTCAGCGAATACTGAAGCAATTAACTCACCATTTCTGGTCGAGCGCACAGAGAAATGATTACTTCTCCTAACCCTTCTTCCAGGAAATTCCTACAATGAAATTCATATGACTCAATTATCACGCTTTCTTGAAACTCCTGTATTTATCAGCGTATTGTGGGAACAGACTGGCTCTGTTATCATGGATATGTCAGTAAACTGTAAGATTAGCATTCCTTTTCAACTCCCCTTCCTTTTGTTGTGTACTGCCCTCTATGTCTTGTTTTTTTTTGAAATCGTGAATCCCTGTCCCTGATGTTTTTGCCCAACTACCGGTATTATACTTTAACAAATGGTAGTTGATGACACAGTCCCCACTTGTTAATGGGTGCTTTGATTACAGGTCCTCAGAGAGGATAGAGTCCTCTTCATTAGGTCTGTGATAAAAATACTTTTGAATTAATTAGCTTGATACATGTCTGAGTTGTAGTTCAGGACATGAAAAATCATAATAAAATGGTCACATGGTGGCCATATTGGATCGAATCACAAACAAATCAATGTGCATATGTATGACATAGGTCAATGTCCTTGTACAACTATGATTAAAATCAGTTGAAATATGCCTGAGTTATGGCTTTGTACATGAAAAAATCATAACAAAATGGCCGCACAGCAGCCATATTGGATCGTATCACAAAACAAATTTACATGCATATGTATGATATATATTACCAATTTGGTCAATCTCCTTGTACCAACTTTGAATAATTTGCTTGATACATGTCTGAGTTATGGTTCTGGACATGAAAAAACGTAATAAAATGGCCACACGGCGGCCATATTGGATTGTATCACAAAACAGTCAATGTGCATGTGTATGACATAGGTCGATGTCCTTGTACCAAGTTTGAATAAAATTGGTTGAGATATGCCTGAGTTATGGCTCTGTACATGAAAAAATCGTAACAGAATGGCCACATGGCAGCCATATTGGATCGTATCACAAAACAAATTGATGTGCATAGCTATGACATTAGTCAATGTCCTTGTATCAACTTTGAATAAAATACGTAGAAACATGCCTGAGTAATGGCTCTGTACATGAAAAAATCGTAATAAAATGGCCGCCTGGCACCCATATTGGATTGTATCACAAAACAAATTGACGTGCATATGTATGACATAAGTCAATGTCCTTGTACCAATTTTGAATAAAATCGGTTGAGATATGCCTGAGTTATGGCTCTGTACATGAAAAAATCGTAACAAAATGGCCGCACGGCTGCCATATTGGATCGTATCACAAAAAGAATTGTCGTGCATATCTATGACATTGGTCAATGTCCTTGTACCAACTTTGAATAAAATCAGTTGAAACATGCCTGAATTATGGCTCTGTACATGAAAAAATCGTAATAAAATGGCCGCCTGGCAGCCATATTGGATCGTATCACAAAACAAATCAACATGCATCTGTATGACATATGAAGTAATCCTTGTACCAAGTTTGAATGAAATCGCTTCAGGCATCTCTGAGATATCTGCGTGAACGGACGGACGGACGCACGGACATGACCAAACCTATAAGTCCCCCCGGACGGTGTCCGTGGGGACTAACAAATGGTAGCTTTCTTTCACTACAAGTACAACTTGGATAATTTTAGACCAGTGTTCCCTCCTAATCAAAAACTCTTTGGATAAATTCAGAAATTTCTTTGCAACAGTGTGTGTAATGTAATAGTTTGCAGCAACAGTAGAACTGCTCTAGAGTTGGAGGCATGACATTTAAGCTTTGAGGAAATACATTTATAGTGAGTAATGTCACATCATATTGATAGGTAAAACAAGTGCCTGCAATAAGCTCATGCTCTCAGATACATGCAAATCACGTATTTGAACTTGCCTTATTATTTGTGCGTGTTGATTTTTGCTCTTCCAAGCCCCATTGTCATTGTTGACATTGCTATTGGATTTGTCGTGCTGTGACCTCAGTGTGTTGCCCAACCATACCAGGATGTTCTGCATGGTGTCCACCCTCTCAGATGTCATCGTTTCTTCTGAATACTAAAATCAATGTTACAAAAAATTTGTCAGTAAACACACAAAATTCCTATGTAATGATGCACTTTTGATAATATTTTCTGTCATGTAAAATGTAAGTTTCAGTGTTTTCTCTGCATGTTCTCTGAAGGGGCAATTTCTGCCCCATTCATCAAAAGTTGGGGCAGACTTGACATTTTTGGGGCAGAAACAACAGCAAATCCACAGGTCCTTCACTATGCACTTGGAATTGGGTCACCATCATGGGCGTATTTGCTTGCTTTGTTTTCTGTGCGATTTTTGCACTGTCAATAACTTTTAAAGTGGTTCAAAATGCACAATTTGTGCAATTGTGCAGTCAAGAGAAAACCCCAAGTTTTGAACGATTTTACAGACTGAATCATGTCAGTCTCAGTCATCTAATTTCTGTTTAATGGGTTTAATTATTTCAAACTCGGTTAGGTATACTGCAATTTACTTCGTCAATTTTTTATCTTTGTTTTTCAGATTCCTTTGTAAAATGCCTTTTGTACTGAGTAGTTTTTTCTCATACTGAGTGGCAACGTGTACCAAATAGATTTTATTTTTTTAACATGTGGCTGTTTTTTTTCATGTATTTTGTTTTCTATCACAAAGAACATGTGGCATGTGAGGTTTTTGTATTCATGTTATTCTGACAGTGTTGAGCATGGGTGGTGGGGGAACAGGTAAAGATTTGGGGCGAAAAAAGGAAAATTGTGAAATGGACCAACTCTGGGTTGGTCGAGCCTATTGAACAGATATTTTTTTCCTCTCATCTAACTTACTAAGCCATCAAATGTGAATAGCAAGCCATTGTTATGGCTTTGTCCAGCACCTTAAGGGGCCATAGATAATTAAAACACACACATGGCAAACGTAACTTCCACGTTTAGGGGGAGGGGGTTTGGCTGTATTTTGATTACCGTGCACAAAAATCGCACTACATGTTTTCATATCAACGTCTCGCTCCGCGTTTTACTGTACCGCAAAATATCACCCTATACTGTCTGGCGTTTACCAGGCCAGTGTGGCACCATTGTTTTGACATACATATGGTTTCAATGCATGGTGTAAAGTAACGTAACAACCATTTTGGATACACTGCATTATTGTTGAGTTGGCGCTGAACAAAGATTGATTTTAGAGGGATTTGCCAGGGTGGTGGGAGTGCATGCGTGATGCGTGATTTGGCCAAGAATTTCTGTCTGTTGCTTCTCAACTAGGTGATTAGATGCTGTATGTTGTGGGTTCGAACCCGATTAAAAACACCATATCTTCATAGCGATGTAACTACCGATTGTAGGTATGATACAGAATGAGGCTGGGTTGGATTTTTGCACTTTCAAAATTTCGTTTAGGGGAGGGGGTAGAGACCAAATGCACTTAGTTTCATTAACCGTGTGCATGCTTTAATTATCCACTTCAGAGGGTAGAATTCAGAGTAAACTAGGAGAGAATAGGAAGATATTTTGAGGTCAACAAATTTCAAGAGTTACCAACAAATTTCAAGAGTTACAGCTAGTAGCTAGGGCTTTTAACATGAACTACCAGTAATTTTAGTTGTCAGCAAAATATGGCCTTTCACTTCCTCTGAATACGTCAATAACTGGTTTTAGAATCTCCTTAAGGTGTAATTCATTGATAGCGTACATGTAATTGCTCATTTCACCATTGAAAGCTTGTGACCATAGCAATATGCACAATATGCAAGTGACGTCAAGGCCTTTTGGGTTCATGGCCTTTTGGGTTGATCTCTATGGTATGACTATATATTGCATAGCCTACAAACAACTCTTACATCATATATGACCTGGAATACGCTGACCCATATTAACATGTACAATTACCGGCCTAATGAGACACACGAGAAACAAGAAGAGTCCCAATTAAAACACTGCTCATTTTAACAGCCACACAGCCAGTGGGGTATATCAGCCTTTACAAATTAATGTAATCTCTTACAATTATGTGTATCTGTAAAGCCATTTTTAACATGTTCATCCCCGATTCCACTGGTTTTGGTTTGGGTGAAACCATTGTGGTGAAAGGGGGTATGTGTCTCACATCTGTCCGCACTGCACTGTAGCCATGGGATAAATCAAAAACTCCTGAAGGATGATGAATTATCATCTTCTGCAACTGTTGCGGTGAAATTTTTTTGTCTGTAATCTAGCCAGTTAATTTCCGGCTCTTCAAATCTTGATAGCGCAGTCTCAGCTTTGCTTGAAGATTTGAAATATGAGAAGTAAGGGTAAATTTGAATGAGAAGAATACCAAATGTGATGCCATTGTGAGGCATGAATGTAGTGCATTTGACAGGCAATTAATGATTGATACCTACCCCTAGCAATGAACCTCAAGCGATTTGGTTTTAAATCTGTCAGTAGAATTTTCATTGATATTCATTGTACACAACTTATTTCATGACATGATCATGGCCGCATGCTACAGGTGTTACAATGATTTAGCAACTTTAAGTCTTTTTCATGCAAAGTTTATTTTTTTTGCTGAAAGTGCAAATTTCAACAATATGAGGCTAGACAGTGTTCATGAATTCATAGACCCCTGTATGGTTAAATTCTAGGGTGGGTACAGACTAAAATGACGGTGAAATTTTGAGAAGGAAAAATTTTCACTTCAATGTGTACACGCTTTTAAAAAAATATATTTCATTAGACTACCATTATAAAAATTCCAAAATACACATGAGCTCCATTCAAAATCATAAGACTGTGCCTTGCCTTGGGTGACCTGTGCGTGGTTTTAAGAGGTTCGTGTGATTTTCTGATGGCTTTCAGAAGATCAGCTTATGGTACCACGAACTGGGAGAATCGTGAATTATAAAGTAACCAAACTGTGTTTTATTTAGGAGGGGGGGGGGGCTGGGGGTTGGCAAGAGGGGTGAGAAATATTAAGAAAATCAACTCACATCTTCAAGGATCTGTTGCATTTCTGATACTACGGCCTCGGCGACCTGACGGTCACACATGGCATCTTTCAGATCACCGACCATTTTCTGTAAATCCCTGAAGCAGTCTTGCTTGTCCTTGGTCTTTGTGTTCTGTTTCTGGATAAGGAATTCCGGTGGCGTGGAGAGCTTTGCCAATATCCTGGGAAGAGAATGTGAGATAACCGGTGAATATCATTCACATGACACAGACTCATCTTGCATAGTTTCAGGGCAAGTGGCACTGACTGCAGATTTTCATTTCCAGCACACACACGGCATTGGCTGCATGCTCTCATTGGACAACATTTGCGTGCGCACCTGTGTTTATTTCTGCAGCTTGATGTCAGACCTCTTGACGTGTGTTTTTTTCGTTGCAATGACAAACAACAGTGGTCAGAAAGATCAAAATTATATCATTCATGAAAGCAAAACTTCTGCAGATCAAACATTCGATGACAGAGATACCGTATGTTACATGTATTACAGATTCAACTCTGACGTCACAAGCATTCAGCCCTGCATGTATGGTAGCATTATTTAGAAAATTCACATATATCGGCAAATATCACAAGTACATATCTAAACATTTACGTAAATTGGAACTATCCATGTTTCAGTAATGCTAACACTCTTGGAAATGACAGTGTCCATCTGACTGTGCAGTCTGGAAGTCAACTGCTTTCAAATTTTCTAAACCAGCAGTCAGCGTTTATTCTCCCCACATGTTTGCAGCTACTGAAACCCACATCCATACTGTGAAAGTTTAAGCTTGGTGTATGCAACCAGTAGTTGTGATAATGTGCCTTAATCGATCAAAACAAAGGTTTGAAAAAAGATAACAAAGATGTTTTATATAGTGTCTTTTTATATTCTCATATTACTATTAATGATGATTAAAGTGATTTTCCTCCCATGTTTGCAATTGTGTTGTCAATGCGGATGAACAAAGGGCTGTCGGACGATACATTAAAAAGAAAACTTCCACACGACATCTAAACCAAAAATCACATCTACAGACACATTGGCCATTTTTGAAATGTCAGCTTAAATCCAGTTCTTACCTTGCGCACAGAGAGAATATCGTTGGGTCATCATTACTGTATATCATGATCGGTATCAGGTCCTAGAATCAAGAAAATATTAAGGGATAATTGAGATTAAAAAAAGGTCTGACGGTTTCATTGAAATATAAGACAAAGACTGTTACACAAAGGATGCTGGGAGTGCATCCCCTGCTTCCTAGCAAAATAATGTCAGTTTTAAAAAAGACAAATCTCTGATTATCCAGATGCCAATTTTCACAGCATTTTCTACAGGAAAAATTCACCATCTCAAGCTTTTGATCTAGTGTCTTTCTGTTGAGAACAACTTTTGGCAGCTCAGCAAATGTTATTTATTATTCATACTATTCAATATTTCCTGCAGGTTTTTTCTTTATCCTTTCTATTTTAATGTATTTTTGACCTTTTCTATTTAGCGAAACAAACCAAAAAGGGACCTCCTATGGTATTCCAGTGAATTGAGACCAAACGAATTTGAGAATTCTGGGTTACCTTAAAAAAGGTAAATCTGTACTTGTGACTCACAGTAGAGAAATGAAACCATTATCAAATACCTGGTATTCCACTTATCTACATGTATTTGTCGGTTTAAAGTAACAAGTGTCACATGGCAGTGGATATATATAAGGTTCCACACGATCAAACTGCATTTCAAGTCAAAATTACATGTTTCATTTTGTTTCCTTTATTACACTGCACAGCAGAGGCCTGTATTTCAACCTTTCAGTCACACAAAAAAAGAACAGTATTTTTCTGGCGAAGCAGCAGATGCAGCGAGTATCTTTTATCCTCTGCATTTTAACGAGTGTTTTATCTCCTGCTGGTCAGTCAGTATTTCATTGTATCCCTTTTCACTTGCTGCAGTTTTATCCCTCTTTTGAGGTCGTTTTTAAGTTGTGTAGTGAGTATATTTCTCAAAACAAAAATACATGGTGAAAAATTCATCTTAAATTACAGCTACTTAGGGGCCAGTAGCTTAAACTTTAGGTGATATTTCACCTATTTTGTTTTCATTGTCAACTCAAGTCCCCCTAAAGCACGCTGGTGTTCAGCTTGACAACACACCCTGTTGTACATGAGTATTAAAACTGCATTGTTATTGTCAACGAGTGAATTCTGGTCTGGACTAGAATTAAAATGGAAACAATAACAGTGCATTCTACACATGCAGACACTGTATTGGTAAGCTAAATAGTAGGTGTTTTAACATGCCTAATTGTAGAGTCGAACTAGAACTTGAAATTAACATGCCAAAAAACTGGTGGAAAATCGTTAAATGGTACAGCTACCGGCCCATTATTACTTTTCATGTAGTTTCATATTTTGTGCATGATCGCTGTTATTCAACAGACAGATATCATATATGTCATTTATATGCAGTTGTCCCTGCAAGCTATTGCAGAGGACCTGCTATGACAAGATAGGGTCACAGAAAATGAGTGTACATGCATCCTGGACTGTTTCATAATGATGTTACTACTAGGTATATTAGTGAAAAATAAACAAAAACTTGGTTTGTACTGAGAGCACATCACAATACATTGTACAACTCTACAGCATTTCTGACTTTTTCAAGGTTTTGTAGGATTTACGGTTGAGCTGTATTTCACGAGATTTACAGTTGAATTGCAGTGACATTGTGCTCTAGCAATTTCATGGTGTTGCAAAGGTTCACTAAAATAAGAAATCTTTTTGTGACTTCTGACGCACACATGCAATTTGAATGGGTGCTTACAACATACAAGGACTTTTCTTCAGTGAACCTATATACGTAATGCAAAAGGGTGTGAATATACTTCACTTTGTATCTTGTGGTTTTCTTCAATACGATTGTCTAGTACACAAGATCACGAACATCTACCTGTTTTGATATATGAGAATATAAGATATTTTTGTGTAACCTACAAGGACAGAATTTTTATTCTTACGAAACAACCGTGAAATGATAATTTGATCCTGATTGCGGTGAACTTTAGTTTCCACTCACGTGGGGAAGCAAGTGATTCGCCATTGGAGTGCTTTCATATGCAAATTACCTGTTTGTGTCCTTTCATGTTCAAATTACCCTGACACGTGAGAGGTGACTGATATTATGAAAGTCCTTCGTGGCAAAACATCGAACTTCATAGCAAAAAAAAATTGTGACAACAGAGCATCATTGTTGTTTGACAGGAAATCACTACAGTATTTTGAACATCCTTCTTGAATTCAAACACCCATGATTCATATCAGTGTACTGATATTCATTCTGTCGTTGAAATCATCGAGTACTTTTGAGGGAGATGAAGAAAACATATTCCACTGCACTACTTTCCTTTTGACAAAAAAAATCTTGAATATTACAATATATGTGAAACCTTTGGCTAATGAAATCCAAATCTGCCCTGGATAAACACAGATGCAGAAAATCAGAGTCTTAAAAATATTGCCGCTGAACTACCAGGGTTCTCCTCAAGGGGATTTTTTGGGTGGGCCACCCCTCTTTTTTGGAGCAGTCTATTCATATGTTAACAACTGTACAAAAGAATACATTTTCACAACAAAAGAATATGCTAATTACATTGTTATGGAAATTGGCCATCCCTGTGTTTTTTCCAAACTGTGGAAAACACTGACTACTATTAAAATCTCCGACAAAATTGTCGTTAGTCCTACATACATCATATGAATGTCTGTCTGGTACCTCTCTTGTTGTCTATATTCCATTGTTACACTTGTACTTCATGCAATGGTAAAAAGACATATTTTTTATTTTTGAATGACTTCGTTTCTTACTTAAGTTCAAAACACAACCGCACTAAATCAAGTTCGACCTGTTATTCCATATCACTCACAATCTCAGCTGTGAAAATGACCTTTCAAATATAGGTTACTCTCTCAGCCATTATTAGCATGGAAACCTTTGTAAACTGGTCATATTTGGAAACATGACCTCTGACATGTGGGTCACACTAGTTTACTGCTTTCCCCTATGCATGACCTTATATGATATTTTGAAAGGTCAATGTCATAAATTATCTCCATGACCTGTGATCTTTGTTAAGCTCAAGCGTATCATATGCTATTATATTATTTATAAAGTAATTACTACTGTAACAATC
This sequence comes from Ptychodera flava, assembly GCF_041260155.1. Taxonomy (NCBI): domain Eukaryota; kingdom Metazoa; phylum Hemichordata; class Enteropneusta; family Ptychoderidae; genus Ptychodera; species Ptychodera flava. The sequence goes on from NC_091946.1 coordinate 24,121,154, forward strand.
AAATGCATGTGGGAGGAACTGAGTGGATCAGCAGGGGACACAGGGACAGATTTTGAATCAGTGTTATTTGTAACATTTCAAGGAGACAGGAACTATAACCCTGTTCAGATTGACCACTTTGCATCGGTGTAGGGCTGGACCTGGGCCTGGGCCGACATAAAAAACCAATGTGGACACGCTGCGTCGGCCTTGGGCCGACACAGTTTTGTCCCGGTGAGAAGGGGGGTTCAGGACCGACGCAAAATTTGGTCCGACGCAAATCGCCTGTGTGGACACGTTGCGTCGGCCCTGGTCCCAGTTGACCAGGCCTCCGCCATGGATCGAAGTTGAACTAGTACCCTATTCGCACAAAACAAAAAAAGTTTGAAACTAAAGTTTACACCTATCGAAAGTTTTCAATCCAGTCTTTACATTTTAATATCATCCCATGTACGCAGAACTTCCCACCAACCTTTGTTCCACGAACGAGACCATGTCATTCGATTCCACAGTGCACATAATAGACTAGAGAGGCATGTCAAAAATGCCGCGCACTGGTTATTTCTCCACCGCGGTCTTATATACACCATATGCTCATCCAATAAATAGTGAAGATCTCTCCGATGATTAAAAGGGTGAGTGATAGTCATATTTGCCCTTCTTGTGCGTAAAAACGCAGGAAAATCATGAACAGTAGAAACAGCGTGCCATTATTCAAATGCGCCATTTTGAACTTTGACAGGTCAGAGGTCACAAACGAAGGTAAAGTTACGTCGGCCCTAATTCTGGTACCGGTAAGTGCGGACGCGGACCAAATTTAATCCCAAAAGGACAATTATTTTGCTTCGGCCCAAATTTCAGTTGGGTTGCCAATGTGAACTAAGTAAATGTCGTTTGTTGTACATTTCATCATGATGATATAAACATGGGATTGTGGTACCCTATTAATTAAGTAGTATGCGCCTCGAAAGTGAAAGACTTAAACTTTTGCTCAAACTTCCCTGAATGAAACTTTCAACCATTCTCTTACCAAATCAACAATAAAAATCAGGGGTCACCGTGCAAAGTCCTGAACTAGCGAAACAAATCATATTTGAAATTGAAAATGGCCGCCATTCCTGTGTTAACTCTATGGGGAAAAATTAAATTTTGGATTTTCGAAAAACTAAGCTGGTGAAAGTTTTTCTTTCTCCAAGAGCCTTAATATGAACCCCCACAAGTGGTAGATCAGAAAAGAATTGTAAAAGTTTGACAGTCCGAATATCTGTCCCCGACGTGCGTTCTACCTTAACTAGACGCTATCAGTGTCTGTTGAAGTAGAGGGGCCATCTATACCTCCCTGAGTTCTACTCCACAGAATACCAAACTTTTCACAGTGGACAACACACTCTTCACACTAATTTGTTCAGTCTTTAGGTACCCCTACAGTAAATGTACATGTATCTGGCTGGGTGCTGGCGATTGATGCGAACACATTGTACAGTTGTACCCTCTGGCAAACATTTTCGCATCACTGACATCAAATCTTAAGTAGTTTCTTTAGTTTTACGCCTGCTAATCATAGCATCATCTCACACTCTATTGGCTGATGCACAAAATCTTTGGAAATCTTGTTAAATTGCCTCTCCAAATGCAAAGCTGCACACTTACTGATGCGATCTTCCTACAGATATGTACTGATAGTTTATGTTGACGAGTACATGTACTTATTAAATTACTCTTCATTCATACAAGAAATTTGCTCCACAGTCAAATATCCAAAATGACGAAAAGCCATGTTCAACTTTATAGAAAATTTCAGGCATACACAGGTAGGGTACGCTTCAAGTAGTTTTTGAGATAGTGCCAGATATTATTATTATTAATGAAGTGCCAGATATTATTATTATTATTAATATTCTTCATTGATACTACTGCAAATCACAATCTCTTGAATCAAATAGTAAAACCATGCCATTTTCTAAAATGCTTGACACATGTGTGTTTAAGTCCACACCCTAGTTTAGCTAAAATACAGAAAGATTAAGTCTCGAGAGTACAAGGGAGTGGTTGCAGTTGGTAAAATTACTTTTCAGAAAAAACACTTACAATTTTGTTTGGAGTTCCCACATGGTGTATTGTTTCAGGAAAATGGCACAATTTTTCAGTATATTTACAAATTTGTGACCCTCTGTCCCCATTACCTAAACAGAATACTTGTACCACTCTGAAGTCACATCCTACGATGATCTACTATTGTTTATTTTCATATACGTCCACGATGTTGGTTTTAATCCTCTAAACATTCAATTTCATTTGTTTGAGGCAATTATCCTGTTATTTGTGAAGAGTTTTCACCTATGACTATCACACTTTTCAATGCTATGTTGTTAAGAGTTGTCACCTATGACTATCACACTTTTCAAAGCTATGTTGTTGTTTTCACAAGATGCTGACTGTTTGACATTGGAAAGTTGAGTTGCTTTTACATGCAGCCAATGCATGCTGGTTGACACTTTGCATGTGCTGTTGATTGGCAGCATACACATACATGACATCTTCGTTCCCAGTTTTACTTTTTATTTCAGGATACGATTCAAACGAAAAATTTCGCCAAATTGTCACTCTGCATCAGTTTGATTTGAAACAGCGTTATAAAATACTGTGTCAGTTAAGCTTGAAAATCGTCGTTGAGTTTTGACATCTTTTCACTATGGTTTTCTATCACTGTATCAGTATCAATGTGATCACGGAATGCAAGTTCACAAGACTGTGAGAATATCAATCTTGTTAGTAATTTATTTGTCCTCTATGATTTCTTTGGATGTGAGTGGAGTGTTGAATGTGATTGAATATTCGAGTTGTGTTCCATAATCATGCATAAATTTGCATAAATTAGCATTTATGGCAGATAACATGGGTTGCTTGAAAGTTGAATACAAGCCCTATTACTGCAGTTTTATGTTACCTAACATGGGGTTTATACGCAGACGAGTACGATAGACTATTCTGTAATATTCTGGTCTATACATATACCCTGGAAGCAAAATTCCCGGTATCTGATATTTCTTAATCCCAAAACACCTTCAGCATTCAATACCTGCTGCTGTGTGCTATTTTGGGGAGATAAGTTGGATAATACTGCAGTAAATTTACTCCATGTACAATCTGAAAAGTATCAGAGAGAAAGTCACCACATACACGACATAAATACAAGAAATACTATTGCTCTTTCGGTGTGAAACTGACACAACCTAAACAAGTACATGTAGGCATACACACCTTAAGGTAGTACGCTACCATTCTATATAGGAGAGAGTCCTCTTTTGTGCAGAAGATGTACATGTTCCTTTTAGACTACCTAACCTGGTGAGCGTGAATAACAGGACAAAATGGCAAAAAATCATGCTAGTGACCTTATAATATTTCTTTCAGAAGTTTTTATGAATGGAAAGAACCAAAATTATGTTTTTGCACTGAAAAATCGACAGTTATTTTTATTTTGAAAGATCAGTAGAGAATAATTAACAATTGTAGCTCTGACATAATATCAGTAAGCTAGAGGGTCAAATCTCAGGTCTAACAAAATTCACCTTTTTTCGTCACTTTTTGCTGTTGAGTAAGAAAATTTGCATGGTGACCCAAACTTTTTTTGCTTCTAAATCAAAGAACACTGTCTGTTCGATAGATATTGCTGTACTTTTTAACATTTTGAAAATTATTTTGTGCATTTATATGAAGTTTATATTTTTAAAAAAGACTAATTTTACAGTTAAATGATAAATTTAGGGTCTAATATTTAATTTTTAAGTCAAAACATCACAAATTTTAGTTAATTGTCCTAATGCAGCTGTCCTGGCGATGCAAAAATGTGGTATGCACACTAGGATCTGTTAATCGTTTGCGATAAAAAAAAAATTCTGCTGGTAAGTGCAAATTTCGCAAAATGGGAGATTTAGTGGTTTTCTGTCAATTTTGGCATGTGTTTTTTAAAAAATTTTGCATGGGTACCCCATATTTTTTTCATATCTTTGCAATGTATACATAACGATTATTTCAGAAAAGTCAACTTCAAGAATGTCCCAACATTTTTTGGAATGGTAGCGTACCTCCTTAAGCATGAAAAACATTTACGTAACTTGTGTATGTCATTCTATTACACTCAGAAGAACAAAGTGGAACGAGAGAGAATTACAAGATAACGAGAACGGAACCCCCGGCCCTCCCTTATTCAAAAGTCACGAAGCCATGGTTGGTTTTTAATGATAGTGTAAGCCTCTGGCAATGTAGACTGCACGAACACCTGCGTCCTCTGATGATTAAACCAAGATACCAGGATTTCGATGCAGTTTACCGGTATGTGACAATATATGTACTTGAAATCTTCTGAGAGAATGAGATTTTAATGTTTTATACAACATAATTTTCAGAACCATTTCATTCCAGACACATTACACCTTGGAATTATTTTTGATTAATTTACATCCAAACAGGACTAATAATTTACTTAAACATTTTCAACAGCAAAAATGTCAGAGAGACTTACGTAGTTATTGTAAATATTTCAACAAGATTTGGGAAGAACATGAATGCGAAATGTAAGGATATATGATGAAAGTACTGGAGAACATAACAGTTATGATTAACAAATACTGAACGCTATCATTACTCTGGGATTTAGATCAGATAGAGGGGCAACGTGCAACTGCGCTTTCTCGAGAAAATTGCTTCGGTTTATAGAAACAGTTCAAAATTACGACATTCCTCATTATACACATATTGACTGGCCGTGAGGGCAACAGCAAATCTCTGTATCCAGAGGGACTGTGAGTCATCCCATTAACAGACTGTTTGCCTCGGGTACAGGTACATCCATGATGTTCCAGGTACATCCCTAATACTAGGGTGGCCAAGCCATTTTTTTCTCTTGTTTATACACACAGTTTAAATGGATTTATAGCAAGAATGGGGTAAAAGAAGAAAAATAAAAAAAAATTATGCAAATAGCTGTATCCAATCAAAAGTTATGAAGTTTTAAAGCAAAAAATGCCATTTTTTCGCGGACAATTTTCGGCAAATTTTAAAATTATTTCAATGAATGCCGATTCCTTCAAGTTTGGCAACCCATAATTTTTTTATTTACTTCACATGGAATCATTAAACTATGTGTCTTGTGCACACATTTACCAATATTACGGAAAAATCAAGATTTGACTGATGCACAGTCTTGGATTTTGAAACTGTGAGTGTTGAAAATTGAAAATATTTTGTCTGACTTAGTCAAAATTGCGGCGGCACCGTACCATCGAAAAATGGATGGATTTTTATGTTTTTATGAATTTTGAATTCACATAACTTAAAAACTAGAGCTCACAATACAATGAAATTTTGTCACAATGTTATTTAATAACACTCAATTCTAACAAATAATTTAAACTGCCAATTGTCTTTTAATGCAGTTCATTTTCAGCCATGAAATTGTAAGAAATAGCTGTCCCTAACTTCAGCTCAGGCAGGCTGTCAATGGTGTGTCAGTGTGACTGCCTTCCGCCGCCATCTTGAGTCACACTGTACTGAGGTCTATGAATGAACATGATTTTGTTTTTATGATTCATACTTGTGCTCGTGGACAGATTTTCGTCATATTTCACAAAAATGTTGGAATGATGTTTAAAAAGAGCATGCTACAAGTTTTATGGCAAAAATATGTATCTAAATGGGAAAAATCTACACCGAATTCACCGTACTCACTTTACTCGTGTTTGCTGGCTAAAATTCCCAGAATATAACAAAAACTCACCACTACATGTAAATGGGATGGTCTGCCACTTCCTGGCCAAGTTTCACAGTTCTATGACAGCGTGCACAGGGCCCGAAAGCAGTTCCGTTGCGAAATAGGTATTGACTGGATTCAGAAGTGCGTGCCATGAGCGGCGACCGCTCGAGCGCTGTGGCCGGTCAGTACAAAGTGGCATTTTTGGAGAGGAAAAACACTATTTTTCTATCGTTTTTTCTTCAGTTTTTTAATGAAACCTGCCTCATACATCGATTTAATTGGAAATATCCATTTTTTCAGTAACTGAGCTACTTATTTTCAGAAAAAATGGCGTTTAAAATTTCACGAAAATCAAATTTCACTTTCAGTGTGCGTGAGTTGCGTAGGATGTCGCAACATTTTAGCTTAACTTTGGCCACCCTACTAATACACCAGGTACATCCATGATACACCTTCAGACATGAAGAAAATGGAAACAAAATGGCCGCCAGACAGCCATATTGGATTATATAACAAAGTCAATGTACTTGCATACAATGTATGTATGCCAGAGTGTATTATCCTTGTACCAAGTTCAAAAGAAGTTGGCCTTGGCATGTTTGAGATATCTGCACGGATGCACACATGGATGCTCTCATACACAGAGCCCAATCTATGTACCCCCAGACCATCAACTACAAAAATCATAAATAGTTTTCTTTTTGTGATCCAATCTCGAACAAGTTACATTCATGACGTCGCACATAAACACCTACTGACCCATTCCAACTGCTGGTGAACCTTGACTAAGTTGGTGGCAGGGTTCATACTGAAGGGCACGGCAATGACTCAACCACAAAGCTGGTCAAATCATCCGAATTTCAGGGCTATAGAATCAAAATCTTCCCTACCGACTCCCTTGTTTCATGGTCAAAAATACCACAATGATATGGTGTCGCTCACATTTGATCAGAATTGGTACATACCAGTATGGGTACCAAAGATCAACAATAAATGTTGTTTCTATCTGTTCAGTGCAGGAAATTTCTACGTTGATGTTATGACAATGATTTCTGCACAGTACAACCAGAAAAACAACAAGAAATATTTAAACCAGAAAAACAAGAATGACAAAAGTAAATAAGGTCTGAAACTTTAGGTACTGGAGGTCAACTTTAGCAACATGCATAGCAGAGGAATGTTTCAACACAGCTAGTCCCTCTTAGTTTGCGCAGGTCTGTTAATTTGTAACAGTTCATAAACATTGACAGGAAATGACTCAAGGTCAGTGGAGTATCCTGTTTCAAGTCATTGGCATGCCACCACTCCTGCACATTTGCAGGATTTCCCTTTTTCTTACCTCATTTCCATATTTTTGACACTGACATGTTCATTTAAACAACGTCACATCTCAACCCTGGGCCTACCTGTACACCAAATACTGAGATGGTAGGTGCGGCGGTTTGGGAGCCTTTGCGTGTGATGGACATACATCCGCACATACATACATACACACATACATACACACAGACATACAAACGCCACCGACTCACCATATAAGCTCTTTTTCGTATTTATATACATACTAAATATGAGCTAAAAATGACTTGATCAAGAGTCACAACCCACAAAGCAAATCATGTTGGCAGTACTGTATTTCAAGCAGATGTCATCAAAACTTCAGACACAGACAAATCTTAAGGGTACTTGGTAAAAATCCAAGCACAGTAGCATTCCTTTAAGTACACTGCCATCTGCATTTGAAAATCTTTTTAATCAAACATAGTGGTCACTGAGTCACGTTTACATTGGAATGGACCCATAACGCATATTCCTGATACCACACTGCTTACTTATTTCAATATAAAGTTTATGGCAATGTTAACTTACAGTTTTGATAAGCTGGTTGAGGGCAATGGCTTGGCGAACATTCCTTTTAGCGTGGTCCTCATGTTGGAGACTCGTCAGTAGCTCCTCAAGGCTCTCTGTTATCAAAAAAAGGCAGAAGATTATTTGCAACCACTTTTATTCCTAATAATAGCCTGATGTACAAAGTTGAAAGAATTTCCTTTGTCTATGGCAACAAAAGTCTATACCACTTTTCTGCATTTGTAGTGGTACAACATACCAATAGTTGTGTTACTGGTTCCATGATGCAGAGCGTGCTAGGGTATGTGTCATTCTTGTATAACAATCCGTTGTACAACACAAAATCAGTAAATATGTTGTTTTGAGTGGGTATACCGTGTTTGATACAGGCCACGGCAATGCATTGTGGGATAACCGGGAAAATGCCTGTACTACCATGGATCAAAAATACCAAACATCAACATTGCAGAGCGTCTCGCTGAGTCTACACTTCATAAATATTCACAGCAATGGAGTTCAAATACAATGATCATTCGAAGTCAGTTAGTTTTCACCATCAGTGCGTTTGTTAAACGTTTAAGTTGAACATGGACCTTCCAAAATATTACTAGTCTTTTAACAGTATTTCCTAATAACCAGGCATCTACAGTAGGACAACTTTTTCACCATGATTAGGGATTTTACATGAAATTGATAGACAGCTACCATAATAATAAATTATACATCAAAAGAAAGCTCTCTTCAAGACCAATTGATTGCATTTTGTTCGATGAAAATCGGTTCAGTACATGCAGAGATATGTCCTGTTGAATTTGAAAAAAACTTTCTCCTATTTAGAAATTATGCCATGGTAGACACCTGTAGTTATCATAACCACCAGGTGACCCCATTTTGAACATTGTTTGAGGAAACTAGAATTGCAATTTCTTGTGCTTTTTGCAATAACTCAAGCATTTCTCATTGAAAATTGATGAAATTTTTTGTGGATATTGCTGACGAAATGTTCAATGGTTTTTAATTTTTATAAATGAAAAAGGTTATTTAGAATGCTGTTTACAAGGTAAACAAAAAACAATACCTGTAAAAAATCAAATGATGCCTGTGACATTGATCGCTCTATGCATTATGTATCGTGAACATCACAGAAATATGATAATCATATTCCATCATATTTACTTTGCATACGGTATATGAAAAAAGTTATTTAGATTTATATTTACAAGGTAAACAAATAAACAATAATACCTGTAAACAATCAAATGATACCTGTGACATTTTAGAACTTGATTTAAATTTAACAAAATATTTTTTTAGATTTTTTTTATTTGAACTTCGAAATTTTTTTTAATTTTTTTTGTGTGATTACAACTTTTATTAAATGATTATGAAATATGTCTGATTAATGTCGATTTTAAGTTAAAACAAAGAACTTTTCCAAAAGTCAAAAAAACTTCGTTCTCAACCCTTTGTCAATGCCGTAAAACAGCAACACGCATTTATAGAATGAACAACTGCATTAAACTGGATGCAAAGTTAAGCTGCCCCGGAAATAACATAGACCCTCGAACATGTCGAAGTCAGCGGTCCGAAATACAAACCAGTATAAATACAACTTTTTCAAAGTCCGGGACACCATCAATGAGGAAAGAACAAATTAATAATCTATGGCCTTGTTCTTCAGAGAGAACCAAAATAGTCCCCTTCTCGGGAACTAAAGATAGAAACTAAATTTCAGTATAGTATCGGCAAAGTGTGGTGCTCGTGCGTATGCCTACACTGCAGTGCAGTGCGGCTTGACAACTTCTCAGTGTCTATCGAAAAATATCACCCGGAAGTCAAACTACTTAGAACAAGATAACGTTTGAAAGGGTAAAGTATGTTTCTCTAGATCCTTGCGTTAGATAAGAAATCAGACAAATCTAGCTGCAAAATCATGAACGTCGGAACTCAGCTTAGACCTCCTGACACAGAACATGCGGCGAAGCGCGATTACTTGTATGTGATTCCTGGGAGTGCCCGGATGTAAAGTTGGGGTGAAACCATACTCGCTAAAAGGGCCTTAAGCATCATTTTTGGCATCGTCAGACTCGTAATTATTGCAGAATTACAATTAATATTTATCATAAAATTAATTTTGGGGCCGAACGTTTAAGGAAATCAAGATTTTCTTTCAAAAAAACACAAACGAAACACAAAGTTTGAGCACAGATTGAGTTTTTCTCGGCCGATTTTAACGTTTGCCCCCTCAAAATGAAGCCCATGATCTCTACTTTCGTACCAATCCAAAAAAATAGTGACGCAATCAGAATAAGTCATGCGGAGAGCCTATCAAAGAGGTATATGTTCGATCTCCTTCGCGGGACATTCGAGGTCACGGCACAACGCTCATAATGGACGCCAAAATCGCCGGTACGCGTGAGTTTGTAGTCGTGCTGCTTTGCCATTTATCGTAGTACAAAAGTGGAAATTTCCCAAAATGAAGTTAAAATAATAACCTTCAACACTACAGTTTCATTTTCTCTGATTATTTGGTCTTTTTAAGAATTAACACGAAAGTTCGGACTAGACCTGCATCGAACGCGTACGTTCAACACAAATGTCACGTGACCTAAAATCCCTACCATGATCAATATGGCATGCTGAAGCGGATGTGACTTCAAGGTGTCACCTTCCTACCGCGTGTTTCAATTTGTGTACACTATGTGTATGCTAAACAAAACTGGAGCTCTTAGTGTTTACAACTGCGCAGATACATGTAGGTGTGTAAAATAAGCCATAACCCCAAGACTAGGAATGGCAAATTTGGTACATAGAGCTTGAATATGTCTTGCAGATAAAGTGTGCTTGGAAATGAAAGATTTGATTCCTACCTTCACATGTGTCTGCTACCACATATATATCTCCGAGTCTACATCCGAGGTTTGAGGATATGGCAGTCATGCCACCCTCCCCTGTCATTATATGCCACTCCATCTGCACGAAAAGAGAGAAAACAAATTAAAAGGTAAGTCATGAATTTTGCACAGGAGACCCTAAAAACATAACTTCTCATACAAAAAGATAACATACAGTTTTCTTCACATAGAATTTTTCTGCATTTCTTCGGCACAGAAATTTCACAGAATTTACGTCAAGCGGTTCTGTAGCCCAATTTCTCGCAATGGACAAACCACACAGTTTGTTATTTTCCCGTTTTTTTACCGCTGGTGATCATCCAGAACCGTGTGTCACACAACTGACATTTCACTCTTATAAATACCTAGGTCGTCTTCTGGGAAAATCTAAACTTAGGAATCACATTGCCTTCTGGCACTGACAGAAGATTGAAATAAAACTAATACTTCTGTGTACGGTACGTTTGAACTGATTGAATTTCTAAGTCTATGTACTACAGCAGATAAATTACACGTCATATCTTGCGATAAAATGATGCCATAGTTATGAAATGTGAACTCATTTACCAAGCACACGTAATCATTTTTTCATGTCGGGGACCTACATACAGGATGCCATTCATTCTCCCAAAAGTTATAGAATCCAAGGGAGCACATCGTATGGGGCTCGTACAGCTCAATCCCACAACATACTATTTACTCAAACGTATTAAAATACATGCTTTTGAAAGAAATAAATTATGTACATAACAGGTTTCAAAGTCAATCTTACAGATTAAGTGATGTAAAGTATCACTGTCCTTTGCCTGCTTGGTGCTTTGCCCAGTGTCCTGCTTCACTATCATAAAGTCGTTTTGGACAAAAAAACTGTTTTCACTGAGTTTGCAAATGGCGTATACAGTATTTAGTGACTATAGTTGATTATCCAAGCCTCTCTGGGGATAGGGATTTATTTGGATATAAGAACAGTTTGGTTATTTGATCAGATGCATGGTCGAGGTCCATTTTCAAAGTCCTGTTACAGCCTCCCTGTTCAGACAAGATATGTGCAGGCATACATACATAGATATATAAATATATCTACACGTACAGTAAGTACATTGCATAAACTTGACGTATTACTGATGCTGCAAAGACTGAGTAAATAACATTGTTTCTTTGCCTTATAGTGTTCAAAAACAATTCAATATTACGCAATATTTTTGAATAAAACTTGACCTACTACCATAGCTTTTTGGGTTGTTATCTGTACATGTACCGGGTATGCCGTCCAGCTGGGTCTTGTCTGAACATAGAAACTGAAACAGGACTTTGCTCAAAATGTGTCACACTTTGATCAAACCTCATGCCGTACAACAATAGTCTTATGTCACTTCACTATCATGTTTCTTTCAACTACATGTATTGCAATGGATTTATTTCAAACTATATAACTTGACTCAAGTTAGAACTGCAATGCATGAGGAAAAATGAAGTAAAATTGAAATTTTCAGGGGATACAGAGCCAGTTCAGATAGTAGCTGACATTCCGATAATCAACAGTTTACTGTACAAGAATATGTGCCCCCTTGAAATACAATGGAATATATTGTGATGATAATGTGTGTGTCATTTGATTTTTTATAAAGCTGGCTATCACATCGCAACATTGCTGAATTTCACAAAATTGGTAATATAGTGGCCCAGCTTCTGGGCCAAATCAATGCAATTTCGACTGACTGGGCAGGATTAGGATTAGGATTAGGTGTACCTTAGAGTCCGAAGTAAATTTTTGATGCCTTTATAGAATATAACACTATAAATTTTTTTTCAGATGTCAACAATTTTTTCCAGATTTTTCTCAAAATTTTAGTCAAAAGCTGTAGCCAATTAAAAGTTATGTCCATTATGTCCGAAACTATGAAAACATTACAGAAAAGTTCATGAAAATTGGTAAAACGTTGCCTTAATATTTTGGTGGGAAAAATTACAGTGCTCAAAGGTCCTAAATAAGAGACAAGAATACTTTACAATGATTGCACTATATTTTTTTCCTCTTGAGTTCAATATCATATCAAAATCAATGGTATCAGATCAATAATTGACAATTTTAAAGTGAAGATAGAGAGTTCTCACATTGCCAGTTACGTCATAGCACACAGCTGACTTCCTAAAATCATATGTTTTAGCTATTGATATTATCCATTGAAAATTACGACAGCTTTTTTCACAACCATGTGTTGTTGTTCAGAAAGATTTCATTGGTACAGGTGGTAGGTAGGTACCTGTGTTGTCAGTACACACAACAAATTGTTCAGATGGCAAGGCAGGAATACATCCTTGGTTGATAAAACTAATGTACTTATTTACAAAAACAAGTTGTACTAAACAAACTAACCGACACATTATCATTATGAACTGTCTGGTTTATGAATAAGACGGGGCTTGATTAAACAGGGGTGTACATTCCACTAATATTGGATATAGAGAAATAACTGAAATTTGAGAAAATAGCAAATCGGCAACTATGGCAATAAAAATAACCACCAGATATATTTTGGGCTTGAAATCTTTTTTTGTAAAAAAAAGAAAAATTATGAAACTAATGACGAAATGACTAATCAGAATCTACTTCTCCAATAATGATTATGAACACATGAATATAATCTGTGATTGTGTTAGCATAATTGTACACACCGACTTATTTTTAAGAACAGGAAAAATTTAAAATGGGATCAAAATCGTATTAGAAACACTTTTGTGCATTGAAGTTCAATATATATGGAAGGTTGACACTATGTAAATCATGGAGATCGATACCACCTCCATGCAGCTTAAATGGAGGCAAAAAACCCGTTTCAATTTCACATTAAGACATTATATGTATTTTAACAGAACACAGATTCTTGAGAATAACTGGGGAGTAAAGTCCGCGATTAAAATTACTTCCGTTACCGTTTTAACACCATACATGTAACGCGTAATCCCTACCTAGCCGAAGCCATTGTCAATGAAGGTTTTTGCGGGCCCCTTCCCTTACGGACATGCTGCGGTATGGCGTTACATGTAAAAACGATCTGTTATAAAACAGAACTAGACGAAACAGAATCAGAATGACTAATTCCCGGTAAAAAAATGACAGCCGGATTTCTTTTCTAAACTACAACGTAACACAGATTTGAAACGCGACTATCGCTGCGACTAATATGGAACAACTACATTCGTACTTGAGCGGATACATATTAAACATGGCCTATGGCGAATACGAGATTAATACGAAATTTCATAGGAAAATTTGTGCCTGCAAGCGCTGATTGAAGGACGTAGTTCCGCTGCCTTTGTCCAGCGCCCCACTACCTACCTTTGAGGTATGAGTATAGTTTCCTATTCGCACATTATTGCAATATTGGGGTTGGGTGTTTAATTTATTTTCCCCGTCTCTCACGGTCTCAGCTCGTGATGTGGGGTGCAAAGAAAACGGGGTCATGTGTGTGTAACACGAATGGTATTTATAGTCACCGAGCTCGAGTGAACCACAATCACACTACACTTCTTTCCTGTGTATTAAAACAACAGCACCCGATCTAACCATGTCAAGTTTGATTAATTTTTTAACGAAAACGGCTTTCAAAGTCTCTGAGATGTTCGCGAAACGAGAAAACCGATGAAAAGCGTGAATCTTGAGCTTGACAATGGCCGCCCGCTCGATATGTGTTGACATTGTGCGGTGAACGACCTACGCCGCCGCGCTGTCTCTGGACATGAGCGCAAAATGTTGACTATGAATGTAATACTTACGTTGGCTGCTGGCGTTCAAAACAACGAAAGAGTGGGAAATGTCACTCCGGAATTTAAGCTCTTCAATTCGTTTCTTGAATTCGATGATATTACGGAACGTCTGCGATTACGAAGGTGATACTTTTTAGGTACGAAGACATCGTTCCTAAGCCGATAGTGTAATGTTTTCACCGTAACGCGCAATGTAGGTCGGGAAAACACGGGGAAACGTGAATCCCATTCACATGTTGACAGCACTCTACAGTGGCCTAAAAGGACACCCGTTTTTTATTCGAGGTCAGAAGCACATGAATTTACTCGTGATGTGCAACAAACAAAAACGTTAGCAATACGAATTTAATGCAGTTTGACTGGGGTTTATTTTGCGATCATTAAAACAGCCATGGCGCTGTGGTAAACATTATAAGCTGGCCAGCAAACTTGCCTGTCATTATCAACAGACTCTCCGCTTCGGGGAAGTAGTACGCATGCGCTAGTCCATTTACCAGCTGATCAGAATCTGCATACCTAGTGTAGAAGTTTGTATTTTAACAGGATCAGTCTTATATATATATATATATATATATATATATATATTATATATATATATATATATATATATATATATATATATATATATACACCTTATATATACCTTAGGCTTACCTGAACATGTGTGTAATGTATGTATATATATATATATATATATATATATATATATATATAATATATATATTATATATATATATATATATTGAGAATCTATGAACTTGTAGTTGTCACTCTACAGGCTGTTTCATGCGCTAACCAATCATCCTGATTCTCCTGATGATTGCTTAGCGCATGAAACAGCCTGTAGAGTGACAACTACAAGTTCCTAGATTCTCGTATTACCGCCCTGCAGAGATTTTTTGAGCACTATACTTTTCCTGCATTGAGAAGCAATCCATTTTCGTATATATATATATAATATATATATATATATACATATATATATATATATATATATATATATATATATATATATATATATATTATATATATATATATATATATATATATATATATATATATATATATATGTATATATATGTATATATGAAATCACATTTTGAGAACTTTGAATATTTAAGTGACAGAGAGAAATTCCTGTACATCATGAATTTTGAGGACAAGAAGCCTCTTTTAAGGTATATTTCTTACACTACAGATTCATCCCCAGCAGCAGTCTTACCTGAACATGTGTGTAATGTATGATTGTTTTGCTCTACCGCACTTCCGAAGTGTGTTGTTATGCAATAAAGTATTACTTATATATATATATATATATATATATATATATATATATATATATATATATATATATATATATATATATAGGAGAAGAGCAAGGACTCGGAATAATATCCTTAAACTGATATGATGATATGGTATGATATGATATGATATGATATGATATGATGCTTTTGTCGGAGATGGGAATTTATTTGCGTTAACTTGTGCGGATTCAGACTTTGGAGTAAATAAGCCAATCAGCTTTCAGTATTCATAGCCAATCACGCGTCGAGTTTGTGATGTTTCGGTTTCCCGCCCAAAAATGGATACTTTTCTCACTTTCTAGGTGTGTAACTGTTCACTAGTCTAGTTGTCATTTGAGTTCCTGTTAATAAAGCGGTTGAATGCTGATTCGAGTGTCGATCCAGTTATTCATACCGACTCAGAACCTTCGCACATCCCCACCCCGTACAGCTTTTGTCGATGCCAAGCGTGTGATCATTAAATTTAGTGCAGGCCAGATTTAAGTAGATTTTAAACGCTCGAAGGTCGAAGAAAATTATGGTTAATTAACGACGACATTTGGTGGTGTAGTAACGTCATACAATTGCCTGTATCTAAGGTTTATCAGACATAAGTTATACTCCCCGATGAGTGTTCCATTATGGTTCAAAATACATTCCTTTGATCAGTTAGTTGTGTGATAACATTTGGATAAACTTTATCGTTCATTCAATTGGCTTTTACTGTAATTATCATATTCGATAAGCACCCCTCAACCCTCCTCTGTGAACACGGGAGCTTAGAACATAGAAACTTGAACTCTTTCAATCGCCAAGACTGCTAACGTACATATGAACTCCAACTTCACAAGCCAAGGGTGTTTATTCGGGTAATTTTAAAGGGAGACTACGCTGCCCCGATCTAACCAAGCCGTGCAGTCTGGACGATCGTGTACTCTGTATCTTGTAGAAGAGCGATGATACATGTAATAGCAAGGAGAGTAAATTTCATCGCGCAGACGGAGGCATTGTGGTTTCCCACAAGTGGACTTTTATATCTGGATAAATGGATTTTAGACTTTGTCGATAAGCTTTCATACCCCAGCCTTTAGTGCTTCTCTCCTTGTCGTTACATTTCCAAATATTAACGTAGAAGTTGAGTACCTCTGGGTTGACAGTGATTGCGTTTAAATTAACAAATTATGTGTCCGAGTGATTAGTTGTATAAGCTGTAGTTGTTGTTGAATTGGCATGTAGCTCGGAGCAAAGTTGACAGGCTATTTATTTACAAAGCAGAATACATGTCGGGGACAGTTATGGACTCTCAAATCTTATAGTAATCTACTGCTATGCTGTTTGTTTGGACTGGTTTTGGAGAATTTTGTGTGATTAACGTTTCCACATTCTTGAAAATTTAATTGAAAATGTAGCTCTTCCCCATAGAACATACCCCATAGATAATTTGTGTCCAGTGCCGAAATTGCGCTTTGATCCTTTCGTTTTGTTCTTGGTTTGACAGAGCATGGTTTAAAGCTCCATAAGCTATATCTTTTGGCTATTTTTTCAGAACTTCTGTTTTGTGGTTTCCCTACACCTGTATTGAATCCCTAAACTGTAATAATGCCAAGTATTTAGCATATCAACACAAGCTATATGAGTATAATCTCCATTGTTATTGTTGAAAATTGTATTCAAGTCCGGACTAGAATTCATAAACAATAAACAATGATCGCTACACACATACAAGCTGCGTTGACAAAAAGAATACTCGAAATTTCAGCATGACAAACGGATTAGGGTCAGACACGGTAGTTGATATACAGAAGCAGAATACTGAAAAAACTTGCCACAAGTTACAGCTTATGTCCCTTTAGAGTTTCTGTGAAAAAAAATCAGAGAGCAAAATTTTAAGTCTTTCGAATCGAAGTGCGTCTCGCCCTAATTTAAGAGAAATATCATCCTCGATTTCGTAAACAAACTCCTTCCTTCAAAACGGACGTGGAAGAGTACTGTGCTCAACGTGACATGCCACCTGTTTGCGGAAATAATGCAGACTCCCATGATGCCTATCGCGAGATTCATGGTCGTAATCCACGTTTACCATCAAGTGCTAGTTCAAGATCCATGAATTTGCATATTTCTCATCGAAGAAACGTTTTTTCCCTGCACATGCTGGTAGTCATGGTGATCATAATACACGGCAATGCCTAAAGCCATACTGAAAGTGAAAATGACACGTTTGCAAAAATATATATGTCGAATTCGCGAGCCTGATATGTTGTAAAGAAACACGTGACACGCTGTTGCCACCAAGCACAGAAAGTTGCCTTACCTGGACTTGATGACCAGGATGCGAGAGAAGAGCGTCAATTTTTTTGAGGGTTCGAACTTCATCAAGGAGGGAGTATAGTACCATAACCACTTGCCCAAATTCTAACTACGCGAAAGCTTTCATTGGCCTCGAGTTAATTTATTCAGCAACATCACACTTTTAAACAAGTACCGTAAGGATGGAATTATAGTTTGGATATCCGGTACTTATGTAGGCCTTGTTTTTATTATTTCATAAATACTTGACTGTGCCTCTTGTTAACTATACACTCAATTGGCGGATCACAGAGGGACAGAAAAACGACGGATGCACGTGCCAGCTGTGGGGTGCACATGAACAAAAAAGCGAAAAGCAGGGCAGAGACATCTTTTCGTGCTGCATTTTGCAAGCCCAATTTACCCGCCAAAACGTTCTATGAATCCAACTTACAAATGTTACAGGCTATCAACCCCATCCCACCCATCAGAAAAAACATTGTGAAATAAGCGCACTAGCTGTCACGTGCAGCTACGAAAGTGCACGTTGAAAGTTCCGCTCAGAGCAAGCATGCAGCGTTTACTGTCACTGTAGGATATTAAGGCCAAAGCAATTAAATTCCTTGTTCAGCTAGCGTCCCCGAGCGCGTAGATGTTTGGAGGATATCATTAAAAAAGCACACAGTGTATTTACAGCAGCTTTTCTGCTCACAAATTTTTGTTCAAAACGTTTCTTGTTTTTGGTTACAAATGCATTTAAGCACCTGCATGCTTGCAGAATTTCACATGATAATGTAAATTATAGAGGTGAAAAAGAGATTTCTCCTTTGATTCTTGAATAGGCACTCATATAAAATTGCGTTCATAAAGTTTCTCTTGTCTGTGTGTGTGTTTGAACAGCTTACCTTTCAAAAATTTGAGGGAAAGTAAAACAAAGAATTTAATTACTCTGGCAGAAACCGACGACGACGCACAAAACTATACCTTTGTGAGCGGACGCAATGGATTCCATGGAGACCGTCGTCTGATGACGCACCGATATAATAGGCAGATCATCTCTCTTTGGAGAGCTTTCTCTGCGTTTCATCGTTTCCTTTCTCTTATTATTTTATCTTTCCGGGAAATCAATGACATGCGCGCAAGCAACTATCTATCTAACCTGATGAAACGTAAGATGTATCGTCGTATCGAAAGCCGATGGATGATCCAATTAATTGGCGCTCCGACAATAATTTGAAGCTGAACGTGAAGAAAACAAAAGATCTGCTGACTTTCCTAAAATTTCGTCAGAAACCATTCCACTGTTCATAAATGATTCCGAAGTAGAAGTTAAGATTTGTTGGGTTTTTTTTTAATTTCTAGATGTCTATCTCTCTCTGCCGAATAGACTTGATATGGGAAAAACCAATGTTGATTTAATAGATACGACAGCACAACGACGTCTGTTCTTCCTGAGGCGATTCGTGATTTTCCGTGTCAGTCGGAAATTGTTGGTAAATTTTATCGGGCAGCGCCTGATTGTCGGTGTCTTGACTTTCTCTTTCTCGCTGTCTGGTATGGTAATGCCACAACGAATGACTGGAAACTTCTCATTCGGACCATCATCTCTGCTAAAAAGCATGTTTCATTATTGGATGATAAGTAGACTTGGTTCAAGTCTGTGATCTGTGAATGTTTGAGTGGAGTGAACGCGACGATTTTGTGTTTTATTTTCATGTGAAACGCATGAGTGGAGTGGACGCGATGGAGTGCGGTGAATCCGACAGAAACTAACTGCTGCGCAGACTCAAAGGTAACGCATTCAATCGCTGGGAAACCTGGCCAGGGCTGCAAAATTCGGAATAGGTTTGTACGAAATAGGAGAGACACAAGAGAAACTATTATAAATGATTTAATTTTTTTAAAATTCACCGACTTGAACCAAGTCTAGATGATAAGTTACAGGGATCGATTGTTTCAAAAATGTCTATCATTCGTGATGAGTACCACCTAGCACAATTTCTTTCACCCGATTTGTTCCAGACGGTGAACGGCGGTATCGTTTCGATCTAATCGATCCCTGAACAGGTTCTATCCCACACCACTTCACGTATCATATTGAGTAGTAGTGCGCGCCTCGAAATTGGAAAACTTAAACTTTGCTCAAACTTTTCGTAAGGAAAGTTTAAACCATTCCCTTTCGAAATTAAGAACAAAAATCGGGGGTCACTGTGCAAAATTTGGTATCAGAGAAACAAATAACAAACATTTATAGACTTTTGAAATTCAAAATGGCCGCCACCCATTACTCTATGGGATAACTTTTAAGTTTCGGTTTGTAAAAAAAAAAAAAAAAAAAAAAAGTGACAAATTTTACTATTCCTTAAGTATTTCAATGAGTAATCACAAGTGGTAGACCAAAGAGTGTCGTAGAAGCTTGAGAGTCCGAATAT
This sequence comes from Ptychodera flava, assembly GCF_041260155.1. Lineage (NCBI taxonomy): Eukaryota > Metazoa > Hemichordata > Enteropneusta > Ptychoderidae > Ptychodera > Ptychodera flava. The sequence goes on from NC_091946.1 coordinate 24,141,402, forward strand.
CTGTCTCCGGAGAGCATTCTATGTTAAATGAACTCGGATGTGTCAACCTAGTCACTTTCGAAGTCAGTCTTTTACTTTTTTTTGTAATTAGCATTTTACTGAGCGTGCTTGTTCTTATTCTTTTTTCCCTTTATTTCTCGCTAAACCACACTCATTAAACTGCTGTGTGTACTAGATTTAAGGTCGCTCACTTCCAAATATGGACATACCAAACTCTCGAATGCCACCGACCACAATTAAAGTAATTTGAAGCTCTTTACCCGTAAATTATCCTGTTTATTTTTAAAAACAAGACAACATTTCCTTCTATATGCCCAATGTCGTCATGAGAATACACCTCTGCCCATGACACTAGGGCATGTGGGTGGAAATTCTATGCTTTCAGACGTCCACAAACATAAAAATATGTATATTTTTCAACTGTATGTATATTTTAGAAAGCATCCTGGATATTCTGCAAAGTACAATGGTTCGGGTTTTCGACAGAAACTGATTCTAAGCAACTTAAGAAAAATAAGTAAAGCAATTTATTCAACTATTCCTGGCGATCAATGTCTGTCCGATCGCCTCTGATTCAAAGTTCAAGTTCAGAGGCTTTAGAACAAGGAAAGGAGAACTATGGCATAGAACGTGAACGTGATCTTTTCTTCGGGTTGAAACTGTGATATCAATAGTGAAATGGCATTTGCTACCTGACGGTCAGTACACTTTTTTTCGCATGTCATGCATGTGAGAAGCTAGAGGGGTAAGCAATGTTTTGTGAAAGAGCAGTCGCCCTCTCTCATCTCAACTCTGTCAAAACCCTTCAATCAATTGATAAAACACCAAGGCTGAGAAAATCAACTCTCTTAGTGCAACTCAGAGTTCTCCACAAGATTTTGTCGGAGGGATGGGCAACCCTCAGTTTTGCCAGCATTCTATTCATAAGTCAATAGCCATACATAAGGATCCAATTTTCATGACAAAGGAATATGCAAATTATATCCTGTTATATGAATTAGTCACACCCACTATTTTACTAAGCTGTGGAGAACACTGCAACTACCCATAAAGGAGAGAATTGGCACTTATAAAGACGCCAATTATTATCGTTTTGAATTGGTGCAGCGGAATGAATTTCCATTATGATAAATAAAGGTTTTTCTTAGGGGGCCTTGCATCACTTTGTGAAGAAAATAGACCCATGATATTATGTTATCGTGAAATGATCAATGTGGACCGTCGGGCCCGGTGATTCTTTCATTCACGCTGGACATGCGGTGTTTTCGTTTCAGGCATTCTGAAATCAGACGAACGAGTTCGAAAAAAAAGAACATTCTTGTCACAAATCATACACTGTGAAGAAAATATGAAATTGATCACGCACAGTTTTATGAGAGATGCACGAAAGGCGACTGAACAAAAGCAAAGAGGAAATGTGTCATCTGGTTATGATGATGATGATGCAGGTGGTGGTGGTGGTGATGATGATGATGATGATGATGATGATGATGATGATGATGATGATGATGATGATGATGATGATGATAATGATGATGATGCAGGTGGTGGTGGTGGTCGTGATGATGATGATGATGATGATGATGATGATGATGATGATGATGATGATGATAGTGGTGGTGGTAGTGGTGGTGATTGTGAGCGCAGTGAGCGTGGACGTATCATTTGGAATAATATCTTCCAAAACCAATTGTATAATAACTATAACTGGACTAAAATATAAGTATTTTCCAGCCTATTCCAAGACTTTAAAGAACACCCTTCCTTCAAATTTATGTACAACCACTTTAAGATTCGTAGTTTGTGTAACGGAGCAGAAACCAAAACCTTCACTTCCATGCACAGTCGCTTGTGGTTCGATATACAGCGAAGGCGCCTGTAAGCATTAAAAGATTGTTCACAGTGGCCACAAAAAACCTCACAAGCTACAGTACTTCCATATACACCAATAGTTCGTTTACCACTCCATGTTTATATGACAAGTTACGAGTCGACAGCGAATCTTGTACGTCCAAGCATGCACGCGAACAGGTAATCGAGTTTGTAAACAAGGTGTGACCAACGGGATGGTCATGGAATTTTAGTCAGCTGACAAAGATGATCAAATGTAACAAATGGTCCTCTCTATCCGCCTGGCCCAGAGGGCGCGCTGTCGGTGGTGTAAGAAGTGAAGAATGAAAGCGTGGAATATTCAGTTTCAAGATCGACTCTTCTTCCAGACACCATGATCGCAAGAACATGACGCAATGCTTATAGCAAAACAACTCTACGAACCACAGTCAATCAAAAGTTGTGAAGGATATTTATGACTGAGAAAATTTAGAAAGAATTAAAGAAAATTTACCGATTAAAAAGTCGCTCTAGAAAATGCATGAGTTTTATTATGAAGTAGCTGTTTGTGTTCGGTCATAATCCCTCGGATTTGTTTGCCTCAAAATATGCATTGTTCAATGCTGTGGACTGAGACAACGCCACCAAGTGTTCATTTGGACCAAACTGAGAAAGTCATCTTCGGCGAACAACGATTGGTCAATTGGAGTCTCAATCCTTTCTTTTCCATTGTTATGTTAGGAACAATTGATAGAAATTACCACTTAAACTGAACACATTTTCCTGTAATCCAATCACGGACACTGATCTCTTTTTACCGCCTGCAACGATTTTTTAAAAATCTAATTATGAAAATGTTTTAATGTTGCCAACTTTTACACGTATCATTGCATAGTAACTTTTCTGCAAACTGACCACAAGGGGGCCGTATAGTCCGATACTACTCGCCATAGTTAAGGCTAGTTACACACTCAAAGTTATCAAGGACATTTAGTGTAGGCAGGCATGAAATTATACGAAAAAATTATTGCATATTGATACCAATATTAATATCAAAACATTGCTTATCGATTGTACGCTCAACCAGATCAGAGCTCGTAGAGTCAGATTTACCGACCATACAACAGGTACTGTAGACTTGTCCCAATTTTGAGGACTTAAAGATCCATTAGCTGTAACTTTGGTCATTTTTTTATTTTGTTTCTTTCTGTGTATCATCTACAGTTTCTGGTGTGGATCCCTGAACCATGGAGAAATTCCTAATATTTAGCTCATAAAATATACCCTATATGAGTATAATCTGCATTGTTATTGTTTAAATTTTGTATTTAGGTCCGGACTAGAATACATTTATCAACAATAAAAATGGTCATTTCACATATACAGGCTGTGTTGGCAAGCAGGACAACGGGCATTGGTCATGATGATCGGATTATAGTAAAATTCTGTAGTTGATACATTGAAACAGAGTAGTTAAAAATTAGTCAACAGTTACAGCTAATGTCCCTTTAATTATGTTATAATAAAATAAATTAAATTTTAGTAGAATTTGTCTCGAGTTTATGTACCGTGAGTGGAGTGAAGGCGTTGGCATCGGCGTGATCGAGTATACCGTGTGATCACTCAGCAAACAGTAACCTACGCCCGGCCAACGCAAACATCCGAAACGTGATAAAGATGAAACTATTCAATACAAATAAGTGACGGGGAACAACTGAATAAGATCAATATCATAAACATAAACAAGGCCAAGCAACTGTAGTGCTAGTTTACAGGTAGCGTAACGCAATGACTACAATCGATATACTGTATATGTGAGCCTGCTATGGAAGTTATTTTTGCCTTCCTTGTTTATCGACTGTCAATCCCAGGCGTATCTTGAAGTCAATAATAAGCATCGCAGAGTAAGCTTGAAAACGTCGGAGCATTTTGAACGAGTAAAATGAGAGTGGATTTTTCATGACAGTAAAGATCCCTTATTAATGTCAAGGTAAAATGCACCTTGGAGATATTTTTTGAATTCTCCTGATTCTAGAGTATTCCCTGTAGTTTCTGTCTTCTTGTACGGATTTTGAGATCTGTAGTTATTCAGATTTTAGTTTCTGAATAAGTCCCTATATGAAAATTACTGTATAGTAACTCGGCCACTCAATAAATAAATAAATAAATAAATAATAAATAAATAAATAAATAAATAAATAAATAAATAAATAAATAATAAATAAATAAATAAATAAATAAATAAATAGACAAATAAATAAACAAACAGAAGTCTTTTCTTCTGAGTCTTATGTCGACTCATATTGAAACATGCAACGAATATTTCATTTTAACCGTCCCTAAGGAAAAGCAAACAACTGAGTGGCGGATTAGATATTACATTTGAGCACAAGCTTCTAATCCAAACACTTGCGAGGTGACCCCTAGTTTTGTTTTAGATGATAACGGGAACAAAGAGCTATACATGGAGTTGAAGGTTTCTCAGAGCAAAACACTGGAGAGCGTTTAAGTAACTTTTGAGACTTCTGTTCCGAGTTGAGCGCAATGTTGAGAAAACAGCATTATGTATCAAATCAAACGATAATCTTCAGAACACTTTCAGCGTTTGCTTATTTTTTTTTTATTTTTCGTGCTGTATAAAATCGGACGCTTCTATCCATGCACAGTCCCGTTACTTTTGATGTTCTCAATAGTTCGAATGGTCCGACCTTGGCCCACATTGCAAGCTGCACGTGAGCAAGGAGACACAAAGAGTGCATCGTTACAGAAAACCAATCTGCAATTGGAGGAACTCTTTTCTGAGCTTAAATGATCTGTGTCTCAAAACTAAACGTAATGTACATGCAACTATCAAACTTGAATCGCCCTCTTAGTAATTTATACTGAATGTAAGGTGTTTTCGATGCTAAAAAGCTACAAACCTATCATATGTGGAATGCAGACGGATTCGTCCTGGAATGAGCTCTATTCTATTCTGCTCGATGTAAAGAACAATATACGGTATACGACGCTCGTCTCCCACACCTGAAATATTTACGTTCATACAGAAGCTGACAAACTCTCTGCTCAACTGGAATAGTGGGTTTCCAGTGATCCCGTGCTTCAATGGCTGGATTGCGACCAGTGGGCGAAGTTTGGCTAAATCAAATTTATGACATTAACAGATGATAAACACAACTCGGGCTCGAATAATTACTTAATATTTCCTTATATAGGTGTGCAGTCTTGAAGGATTTGAACAGCTAAAACAGCTAATAATTATCCCTGTCCGCAGCAATCTTGTAGTGTGTAAGAAGACATAGAATCCCCAACTTGTAGTTCGAACCGAGCACTTCCAAAATCAAATAAATGTATAGACTCCGATTACTTTTTAATGTCGTTGCCATGGTTGTAAATATTTCAGCAAAAGAGGAATCAAGCCCAAAGCTTTGCGATATTTGAAACAGTATCTATGACAGAGAGATTATCGGTCTCGGAGATTTGTAATATGAGTTCCTCCATATGGTAGGTTTTGCATCTTTTGACGACGCGCCACGATCCACCTGAGAATCGTTATGCGCAGTGTGATTCCTCCTTCACGAGCAAAAAGGATCGGGGAGGTGTATTTAAGAACCCATTTGCTCAGCATCGCTGTTTTTTTTTCAAATCTCATGTGCGTAGATGTGATCGCATCTCCCCCCTGCCAGCATTCGAAAAGACTCAAGATTGCATTCCTGTTCGGTACAGTACTGCGTGTAGTTTACAGACTGTTAAAGTTCAAGGTCAGTTGTGGGTAACTTATCAAGGAAAAACACTAAAATGGCCCAATGAAAAGTAAAACTCATCAATATTTAGGAAAGTATGAGAACCGATTACTGTCTTGCAAAAGTATGTTCAGCTGAGCGAAAGACTCAGCATAACACAAGTCTGTTCAAAATAAATATTGACATACAGACAGGCGCAATTTTACATGTCATCTAAGTTGCTGACTATTATTGCCCCTGCCTTTACTTAATATTGTACCCGTACCTTTCTTTTCTTGGGTGATGAAACGATTTTTCAATAATGGATGAGTTAATGAGTATGTCCAATTTTTCTTTTAAATTGTATTTGGATAGACGCTAAGATGGGGTCAATAAATAACCGAGAAACTCAAATACCTTCTTTTTTCAGTACAAGTAATATTGCACGCCAGGCATTCTGTTGTGTTCGGGTCTCGCACCAAAAAACTGATAAACCAAGATGCTCTATACACATTTACCGCTTATCTCCAAGAGGACCCCGGAAATCGATACTTTCGTTATCGATTGTGAGTTTGGAAATCGTTTTTATGCAGAGAATCTTCCTTCAGTTCCGTATCGCGGGTTTACATTGCATTCATGCTGTGCGCAGTCGACAGCATCAAAATGTGAAATTATTCCATCAGAAATTTGGCTTTTAGATTTAGGGAAGCGGCCCGTGTTTTGACTTCTTCCAAAATAAGTGACTCTGTGAGGCTAAATTCATAACAGCATGTTTCGTTGTTTCATTTTTCATGTGTTTCGTTGGTTTGGTTGAGGACATACAAAGTATGGTTGCGAATCAAGGAAGCAATCAACGGAAAGTCCAACTCGGCAAAACAAACAAACAAACAAACAAACAAACAAAGAAGAACAACACAATCTTTTAACAAGTCTCACCTGCAGTACTTTCATACTGGCTACCCAAGAACGAAGCATCCTGCTGGTTTCTTCCGATTTTCCACTAATAAATTTCCTCATCGGTGATTGTACTCGCAACAAATGCGTAGTCGTTTCTCCAAAGTCCACAGCGAATCGAACGACACTTGCTCCATCACCGAGCGAAAGGGACTGGATGGCAGAGATTTCTCGTCGTCCGCCTGTCTGTCCCGTCTAGTTTTGCGCAGACGTCCTACCTGTAAGACGGGTGGGCGGAGCCTAACATCGGAATGGGACAACATCTCATATCCCGTCTCTGGATTGGCAGATTGGCGTGAATATATTTGCATCTTATTTACATGATTTTAGTAAGTATGAATATTGTCCCTATAATTGTGCACCCGAAGGTATACATGTACTTCATAAACCCTCAAGCAAAAACAAAGAATCTGCAATTAGTTTAACATACATACCGGTACGGCTCGACTTTTGCCAAAAGAATCAAAATAAGAATTCCAAACGAACACAATTACATGTTATATTAAGTTTACACCCCGAGCTATATCATGATCCACTCTTGTATTTTTTTAGTCAGAAAATGCATTTTCATCGAAGGGCTTTAAGATTCTTAAAGTACGGGTTTAACGACCATTCCTCCGACCATTGTTAGTCGAATGACATCGTTCACCGTTTTGAGCTGATGCAGTGTTCACCTTGACTAAACAAGCCAGGGTAACCCTGAACTACTTCATAACGAGGTGCGCATGCTCACGTTTTAAAATTTTCAATGACAACCACTGTGGCCTCTGACACACTTTTGTGCGCCACTTGGTAAGGTGTGCCGTCTTGAACTCAAGAAAATTTTACATGATTTATCGATGGGTTTGTGGCTGACGCAAAGAAATTCCAAGCAATTCCTAAATTGACTCAATGAGTTAAATACATCTCAAAAGCTATAGGTAGCACACTATCGATTTTGTTGTCAGGTGAAAAGTATCCAATGCATCTCGGGACAGGTCTTTCGATTACTTCTTAATTTTTACATTACTTCTCTGGTCCGCTGTTCGTGTTGACTCACTTTGAAGCTGGTTTTGAATTGGTTTTTTTCAGTATTGTTTTGTGGAAATGGAAAGTTAAAAATAAACCTTTTACCTTTAGTTTGAGAGGCTTAGGTAAGTATATTCGGTGCACCAAATTTGATACTGTAATTACCCAGTAACTAAGCCGAGCAGTTTGCAGTGTGCCCTGGCGTTTCGATTTACCTAAACAATAGTCAGTTTTATTGTCTGATGACTGATTACATGTAAGGACCGACCTAAGCAGGCAGCTACCTCACTGAGTAAACTGATGAGCCTACACTTGAAAAAAAACTGTTTCGACTAGTATCCCGTTCATTGGAGAGTTTTGAAAGGGCGAATAAAATATTGAAGAGTGTAAAACACAAATTATTGTAGTTATAACTCAAATACCAAGAGAAAGAGGACACAAAATAATTAAAACAGATCATGTTTCACCCTCAACTGTATCTCCCCTCCTTTCCAAATTTACCCCTGAGGTGTTCCTGAAAAAACGCATATCAGTTCACTCAATGGAGCTGCCTGCTGAGTTTGGTGGATTTCTTTTCAGTCTTCAGACAATCAGACAAGACTCTTGTTTAATAAACGCCAGGGTATACAGCAAACTGCTCAGCTATGGTTGTACCTAATTTGAAGTACCGAATATATCCGTCTCAACTGTAACGTACGTTGCAATGTGGTTTTGGTATAAAACTTGTAAAAAACTGCTGTGGCCTCTCGTCTACCCTACCACGTGACGTAGACAATTGTTCACACTGTTGTCGACTTTCAGAACAAAATCGATTTAAAATGTCAACAGTATTTTTTTCTGGAGAAAGAATTCACAAATATTGGAAATGCATTGATTGAAACGTTTCATTTTGTTCCACGCATGAAGATAGTGATAACTCTTACAATCAAGAATGGCTGTACATGTTGCCGCTCAGCTGATGAGACTACTGGAAGGTTAAAACCTCAGTTACGTGTGGTTCGATGCATAGCGGCCGCTATGTTTCGAACCACACGTAACTGTGGTTTAAACCGAACATTTGAAGACTTGACGTCATAAAATGTGTGAAGTGCAATAGATAAGATCCACTAGGGCATACAATTTCCTCGGGCATTGTTTTAATTAATGTACATATCCGGAGATATCAAATCGCTTCAACGTGCACAGAATATACCGCTGCACGATTCATCAATCACACCAAGAAATGTGAAAATGTGACACATGTTCTAAAAAGAGCTTCATTGGTTGCCAGGGCAGTCATCAGCACGATTCAGAGTTCTTTACCCCGCCTACAACGCACTCAATGGACTGGCACTAACTTACTTACCTGACCTGACCTCATCGAGGAAAAGCAAACTCAGGACACTGCTTTCATCTGCTAAACGTCTACAAAAGGAACAAAGCTGCAATCCAGAGTCATATGGTGGGCCCACTCAAGTTTTCTCACGAGCTGTGCATTGAATATAGAATAAACTTCATTTTAACTCAGAAAAAACAAAACAAAACAAAAACACACACACACGAAAAAACCTTCAGCCCTCACTTCATAAAGAACCTAAAAGCTTATTTGTTTACCTGAGGCTTTATCTCATAACTTCCACCGCCTCTTTGGAACTTATAATATTAGGATATATATGATACTGGCCCTTATTTATTTAACTGATTGATTAATTGGTAATGATAATTATCAAATTACGATATTCATGTATCTCGGATTGTGTATTCTGGACTGGAGAAGTGAGGGGGACGACATATGAAAATGCGCCTTGGGGGACACATATTCGGACTCTAAATTTTTTTACAATTGTTTTCTGATCTACTACTTGCGGAGTTAATTTTAAAGCTCTTTGGAGTGAGAAAAAAAATCGCCGTCTACGGTATGCTTCCTTCGTTCAATGAACAACATGACATAAATAAACACAGAATAAGGCCAAGAAAAATAAAAAGTTTGTTTCTCATCCTAGACATATTGCAAAAATGATGCGGTGACGCAGGTTTTGTTTTTTCTTCTCAATTTTGTTTTATTCTTCAACCAACAAGAACGCGCAATATACATGAAAACAATATAGAAGTGAACGCAGAGATAAATGCACAGCAGTGTTGCTGTAGTATTTTTGTAAACACGATTAGAACTAATTTGGGATAATTGGATTTTCATATTTTGCGAATTTCTCAAAAGTGTTAGGTGCCATATAGCTAAATGTTGCAATATCGCAAACTACTCATAAAAATAACTGTGTAATATAAAAAGAAAAGCAGATGTGATAACATTTGTAGATTAAATCGACATTACTTCACCCGGGACTTCACCATCCAATTATCCCAAATTATTGGGCCAATCGTGTTTATAGCAACAGTTGTATGGTTTGACTTTTAGTGCAGCAATGCACAGTTTTGACAGCTCAATATAACAGTGACATATGTGTACAGTTCTGAATGGAATGTTAGTGTCAGTTATTTTGTTTACAGTTCTGTTTTATACAGCACTGTATTATGCACTATCGTCGCGTATTTTTGCGTTCATTTTATTTCCTCATGAGCAGAAAAAAGGTTGACGCGGTGGGTCTGAATTGACGCGCGCGAGGATGAGAAACAAACTATTTATTTTTATGGCCTAATGGTGGTTATTGGCCCCGATTCTTCTACGAAACAAGCTCGAGCTCATAAACGCACCTGGTTCAGGATTCCGTTTTAATAATCATGGTTCTCCGGGATACGTATGTATCATATGCCCCGTCCTCTCGGCACCAGGGGTGCTTGTAATGGTGTACGGACGGAATCGTTTTACATATGCAGTATGTATTAGCCATAAGGTGGTTTCCAGAATCATTGGTCGAACAACTATGGAAAGAATTGGAAGCTGAATAGCAAAAATGGTTAGAAAACAGACAATGTAGAACCCCATTTTCTCCACCTAACAGACCAAATGGTGGAGGGCTGTGGTAGAACGCGAGAACACTGACACATCGCGAATGGGAGTGGGAAGTAAATTCATGTCACTCTTCGCTACGAAAAGATTACCAAACAAACAATGTTTTTGCATGCTTTGCGTTTGCGTATGTGAATGTGGTACTCTTTGTGGTAACGTATATTGTGTATCAATCCACCAATAGATTACGGCAACATAAAGCCAACATGTTACGAGAAACCTGTTGTAAGTCCGACATGTAACGTAAGCTGTTTCGATGTGATTGGAGTCGTTCAGGGCGCCGATTTCTCATCTAGCTAAGGAGGTCCAATGACTGGAAAATGACGCCTTGGGTTACTAGTATCACCCATCAATAAAAACCAATAAATATTCAATTGCAATAACAGAACACATTACAAACCTAGAGGAGTGATATAGATATGGCAATAGCAAAACACATTATAATAGCCTATAGAAGATTTAAGATGGGTGATACTGCTATACCATTTAAAGAGGGGGGGGGGGGGGGGTGTCGGAACTTTCTCCTTTACAAACAGTGTATTTCATGCACTATATCTAGAAGCACCACGTCATCATAGCGGCAACATTTCAGTTATACTATGTACATCATGATAAACATGTTTTATCTTTCATCGATCCCAAACTTACCTTGGATACAGTATTTACATTGGTCATATGGGTCCGACGACCCCTCCCTTTAATAAGTGCTTCATGGATCGAATGGTATACACAACAACCACTGTGTTGTTTGATTCGCTCGTACTTATACAATACAAGATGCGAGATACATTCAACATATTAATGAAAACAAATGACGAGTCTTTGATTAAGAATTTAGCGTTATTTATGTTTCACGCCTTCAAAACTAGAGACAAAGTGTGATAACGAGAAAATATGTTGTACTTCAATAATCTTTTCAAACTTGTTTTGTATGACTGATTGACACTGTATTTGGTAAACATATAAGGGCCGGAGGCCCATATTATGCAAAAATAAACATATATATTCATGCGAGATACATGAATATGTTGTTATTAGCATAAAAGTTTGATACTGAAATAAAGTAATAAATTTACTCTGCATAAATGAATACCAACCCAACTCACACCCTGTGCTAAGAGTTTGCTCTTCACTTGGTAATATTGTCTGTGCAAAAATACCCAGAAACATGTTCATCCAAGAAGGTCACCGCACATTACCTTACCTGGCCTAATGATGAAACCGTGCATAACCTAGAGAAGGTTCAGAAACTCAACCGATTGGGTTCAACCATTACATTAAGGTAGAACGCACCTCGGGGACAGACATTCGGACTCTAAAAGTTTTACAATTCTCTTTTGATATACCACATGTGGGGTTCATTTTAAAGCTCTTGGTGAAAGAAAACTTTCCACCGGCTTAGTTTTTCGAAATTCGAAAATTTTTATTTTTCTCCATAGAGTTAACACAGGGATGGCGGCCATTTTGAATTTCTAATATCGGTAAATCTTGGGTGATTTGTTTCTCTAGTATCAAAATTTGCACGGTGACCTCCTATTTTTATTCTTGATTTTGAAAGAGAATGATTGAAAGATTCTTTGAGGAAAGTTAGAGCAAAAGTTTAACTCTTTCACTTTCGAGGCGCATACTACCTTAATGCCCGGCGCACGAATATTAGGGTTTCGATTACGAAAGGGGAAAAAAGTGCAGAGCGAAAACTGTATAAAGTATTTGCAGTCTTGGTGCTTAGGCAAGAAATATTCATGATTGGAAACTGAAAAAAGTTATGAATCTCTTAGAATTAGGGTTTGATGAAATAAACTTTGCCTACTTTGTTGAGAAATGAACAAAATATACGAACATGTGAACAAAATTCATGTTCAGATTTGACCACCCTAGTCCACAGGTCTATGAGTCGTCCATCAATTATTGAGTCTCGACGTGGCATATTTGGACAGTAGAAATCGAGCGAGTCTTTTTCGAGTGCCCATTCTCGAAAGTATATGTGCAATTTTTTTTCAAATTTGAACAAACATCATATACACTGTCCCTACCAACATACAAAACTATTATCAAAATGATAACTTAGTTATGGATGTGAATTTTTGAAATTTATCAAAAATCATAATTTAAGACTTCCAAGCCACATCTATAGGTTCCACTCAGTTCTGGACAATCATCCAAACATTCCTCATGCGAAAGCTGGTACGGTCACATTTGGTACAATAGTTTTTGAGTTAGGGAGCGTTCAGTTATTACCGCGGGGGTTGGGGCCGGCAAAGTCCAGGGGGGAGTCACCTTAAATTTGAAAACTGCAAAGGGGGGGGGGTCATGTAATTTTCAAACAGCTCAGGGGGGGTCTTTTCATTTTCATAAGTAACCGTCCCGTCAAAAAGCAGTTTCAGAGTGCAGAAATATTCCGGGAGATAAAAATGATTCGCTGCATGGTTTCATTCTCTGAAGCCATTTACTGCAATAACTGTAAATCTTAACAATCGTATAATTATCTGTCACATAAACTCTGAGGCTTGTCTTATTGTAAATCGAGCTCACTGAGGGCAATGAACAATTCCTATTACTTACATATTAGAGATATAGCAAGTTTTGTCAGGGAAATTATTTAACAGTTACCTGTAGACTACTAGTACCACGAAAAGTGAAATTATACTTTTAGGTGAAATTCCAATATCATAATTGTTGTCAACATCTGAACTTTCAAATACCCTATTTGAATCAAGTACACTTGTATCAATTATCAAACACCTATAAAAGCACAAATTAATTTAGTTTAGCATCGTAAAAAAATTATTCATAATTTTCTCATAGACTCCAGTGTATAGTGAATCAACATTTCGGTGAAATTCCAAAATCCAATATCTTGCACACATATCAACCTTAACCATCCTAGTCTAACTAAGTACTTTAAAATGAACTATGAAACGTCTATAAATACACAGATTTAGATAGTTTTGTATTGGAAAAAATTCTTAATAGTTTCCTTATAGACTACCATGTATAGTGAATCAACATTTCGGTGATATTCTAAAATCAAATTTCTTGCACACATATCCATTTGTAACTACCCGAGTCTAATCCATTTGTAACTACCCAAGTCTAATCAAGTACATTGATCTTAATAATCGAGAGTACATAAATACACAAGTTTACCAATTTTTGTATTGGAAAAAATTATTCACCTTTTCTTCATAGACTTCCATGTATAGTGGATGAACATTTTCAGTGAAATTCCAAAATCAGACTTCTTGTACACATAGTATGCACCTTTAACCATCATATTCTAATAAAGTACAATTATGTTAATTATTCAACATCTGTGTACGCACAAGTATAGCAAGTTTTTCATTCGAAAATAAATTATTCACAATTTTATCATAGACACCCATGTATAATGGATGAACATTTTTGGTGAAATTCTAAAGTCAAATTTTTTGTCCACATACCAGTTGTAACAACCCTATTAAAATTAAGTACATTTATGTCAATTATCAATTATCTATAAATGCATAGATATAGTTTTGTATTGAAAAAGTATTACATAGTTTTCTCATAGACTACCATGTATAGTGAATCAACATTATCAACAGCTGATTATCAATTAAATCTAAATATCAAAATTTTGTACAAACAGCTTGCGCAAAAATATTGCAATCCACCTGTAATTTCTGTCCAATCCCTTTGAGGGGTAATTTCAAAATTATAGCAAGTCAGAAGGGGAAATTTGAACATTAACACCTTGTGAGTTTGTAAAGAGGGTCATTTGAAAGAATCTGAGAAACTTGTTTTCTTTGGATGCTATGGCCCCCCCCACCTCCAGAAGTGTTTGTGTGTGCAGCTTTACTCAAGCAAGGGGGGGGGGGGGGTCATGAAATTTTTGTTATCTTAAAAGGGGGGAGGTCATCAATTTTTTTGTGCGACGGGTAGGGGGGTTCACTTATTTTGACTGATGCGCAGGAAGAATTTGCTGGCCTACCCCCGGCCATAATAACTGAATGCTCCCTTATGAGATCTACAAATTTGGTCAACAGACTGTCACATGGTCAGATAGACAGACACATACTCACATACTGACTGACACACTGATGACAAAAACACCGGTACTAATTCAATAATGGCCAAGAAACGAAATATTGACATTGAATGAACTTTTATTAATAAAAGTATCATCTCATAAATAACATAAATTCACAACCCTTACATAATATTTGCATTAATTGCACATAAACGCCACATGACTATAACCACTGGGAGCTGTACAAGAATACATACTTATTTGAGTAGCTTTACATCCATTTAATTTTACAATACTACTAGAAAAAAACATGATTTTTTCCATGATTAAACATTGCAGTTTTCATTTTCTGTTGGAATTGACTGATTGATATCTTTCAGATGAGCAAAAACAGCATGAGCTGTTGATTTCATTAATCATTTATTTCTTTGTTTATTATTGAGTTTCTCAAATTAATAAATTTCAGTAAATGGTTTGTTTTCCGCTTAAAGATACCAGCATACAGAAAATGGTACGACAGTTACCGGTAGTATCTGGAGTTTTATTATTTTGGCAAGCTGCACATCTGCAAAAACGCATCGAAATCTTGACAAAATTGACTGCAACTCAACTGAAAAGAGAGATACACAACAAAAACAACGAAATGGACAAAGAACATACAAAAACTGATGTAAATATCAATACAAGAAGTGCTCCATGTTAATTAAAGTTCAGATGAAGCTGACGAGCCGGCAAACGGTTTTATTTGGTCACTAAGTCAACATAACAAGCTGTAAGGTTGACTTCTGTCTCAAATACCGTTGCACATTAGACATACAAATAAATAGATAAATATTACAAAACTTACATCAAGATCGCTTAACTTATAACTTATAAGCCACATCATTGCCTACTAAACCTTTCGGGACGGACCATTAGATCTTGGGAGGGGGGGGTGGTCAAAAACAGAAAAAAAAAATTTTCAGAGCAGAAAGTTAGGAAAAAAAAAATCTTCAAACTAGTTTGCAAAATAAAAAAAAAATAAATAAGAAGACAAAGGCGTAAAAAAAAAATCTGCAAAAGTCTTTAAATTTTGAATTTTTTTTAGATTTTACCGACAGAAAGCAACTTTCTGTATTTTTTAGTACATCCTCCTGGCACATTTTTAATTTTAATTTATACATTTAGAGTGACTGTATCCCTTATACTGGAAGTTGTGATTATCTTATCTTTTCAGGACTTTTGTATTCTGATCACTTGAAAATTACGAAATTATAGAACCTGTTTTCTACTTGTTTCCTGCGTACAAACCAAGCAGGTACACTAGGTAAAACATTGAAACTATGCTATGGTTGTCAAGACAGAAAGTTGTATTTGCCTTTTAAGATCAAGGTAAACAGATGCAGGCCACATCAGTTTCATTTTTTTCACAGCATTTTATTGCAATGATGAATGCAAGAATGGGTGAACAAGTAGAAACACGTCATATTGATAAAACAACATATCAAGTCATAATGTATTATTTTGCTTTTAAAAAGGCATTTTCAATTCTTTTTTCTCAAAAAACAGCCTCAAAAAACAACAGCAACACATGTTTTAACATTCAACAATACACTACGTAGAATGCCATCTATCCAACAAATCCCAACACAAAAACACACAAAAGGGGTTGAACTTTGAAAGTTTCTCGATAGCAAATACTGAATAAATCTGCATGAATAATCGTTTTTGTGTAGCAAATTTCAAAAAAATTGGACAAGCCCTTTCAGAGAATACAGATTTTTTGACCATGAATGGCATAAATTGCCCTAAAAAGACAAATATTGAAATTTCAACACATCTATACACATCCAATCAATTTGGACATGCTGCTACAGAGAAATAGATGTTTTGATCAAAAAAGGGCAACAATTGCTCTAAAAACACAAATATGCAAATTTAACTATATTTTTAGCTTATTTTAGCTTTTCAGCTTGTCAAAATCAATTGTAAATCATGAGATATGCATGATGTTTGGTGTCAATGTAGCCATTTCACCACGTGCACGCAGTAGAAAGGGAAGCCAGGAAACCAAAATAGTCAATTTTCAAAACTATAGGAAGCTACTGAGGAGCAAGAAGACCATGTTTCAGAGGAAGATGTGTAATCCGAAAAAAATGCTCCCATAGTGCCACCAAATAACACCATTTTTATCTCTATTTTTCAAAAGCTCCAACAGCAGGAGGGGGGACACCCCCCTCCTGACCTCCCCCCCCCCGCAAAAATACTCCCCAAGTGCCACCAAATAACACCATTTTAATCTCTATTTTTCAAAAGCTCCACATCAGGAGGGGGACACCCCCTCCTGACCTCCCCCCACACAAATACACCCCAAGTGCCACCAAATAACACCATTTTAATCTCTATTTTTCAAAAGCTCCAACAGCAGGAGGGGGGACACCCCCCTCCTGACCTCCCCCCCCCCCCGCAAATATACTCCCCAAGTGCCACCAAATAACACCATTTTAATCTCTATTTTTCAAAAGCTCCAACGGCAGGAGGGGACACCCCCTCCTGACCTCCCCCGCACAAATACACCCCAAGTGCCACCAAATAACACCATTTTAATCTCTATTTTTCAAAAGCTCCAACAGCAGCAGGGGGGAACACCCCTCCTGACCCCCCCCCCCCCCCGTGACCGCTTGCGTGGCCGCTTGTGGTGCTTGGCACCACATCTTTGCCCTCTTTATCTTCAGACAGCGACGAACTAAAAAAAAATTATAAATCTGAAAATTTACTCTGAAAAAAAAAATTTGCACAGCTAATCTCAATTGGAAAAAAAAAATTCAGAAATTTACAATAGTAAAAAAAAAATTTTCACAATTTCATTGTGACCACCCCCCCCTCCCAAGGTCTAATGGTCCATCCCTAAACCTTTCGAAACTGACAGCACATATCAAATTAAATACCAGGCAAGCTATGCTCATTTCAAGAAAAAATTTTTACAGCCATGGGATCTTGTACTACTATATGGTACAATAAAGTGCTTCACACAAGCTGGCTTGACCAAATATATAGTTATATACATACTTGTATATGTACATCTATTGCTAAAACACCATCTGTGATCTACTACACCAAATTTTCCCAGATAATAATTAAACTTAAGGTAGTATGCGCCTCAAAAGTGAGAGACTCAAACTTTTGCCTCAAACTTTCCTCAATGAAACTTTGAACCATTCTCTTACCAAATCAAGAATAAAAATCCAGCGTCATCGTGCAATGTTTGGTACTAGTGAAACAAATTACTGTACCTAACATTTACCGATATTTAAAATCAAAATGGCCGTCATCCCTATGGTAACTTGATTGGTGAGACAAAACATTTTGCAGATTTTTGAAACACTAAGATGGTGAAAACTGTTCTCATTCCAAGAGCTTTATAAAATTAGCCCTACGAAGTGGTAGATTAGAGAATAATTGTAAAAGTTTGAGAGTCTGACAATCTGTCCTCGAGGTGCATTCTACCTTAAAGCATGAGAGTTTTAGTTAGAAAAATAAATGTACAAGGTTTAAAGCTGACAAAATGTTATTTGGCACAGATAACACAGAATAGTCATATATGCATTTCTGGACATGACTTTGACATTTGCGGCTCAACTAGCAGCAATCTCTGTCGCTGTTCCTTTATACATATGGCAATTCTATAATTTGTGATTTCATTGCTCAAGCACAAACCCCCCAAGAACTAGCGATTGACATACAAAATGAAAATAGTGAAAAAAAACATCAAAAGTTACAGCTATTGGCTGTATGTGTTGAACATTCACAAGGAAAAATCTTTCTTTATTCCTCCTGCTAGAGCTCTGCATTTCCTTTCAAAAATATCCTATTGAAGTGTTAAATTTTAAATTCCTAAATCTAGCTTACAGTGGTTTGCTTTGAAGCATTGGCATTAGACGAACTAGACATATTGTCTAAATCGAGGTGTTGCCAACATTGAATCATTGATTTGGTAGCCACACTACATCTGGTAATTTCCCACCAAAATTTGGGAAGAATACTCAAACATTTCCTGCAGTCATCATTACAAACTTTACACTTCATTACAAAATAAATCTGCATAACAATTGAGATCAATGTCAAATAAAGATTTACAACTAAAATGATGGATAATATTACACAATTTATTCATGTGTTAGTGACTGTTGGAGTCAATGACGAACTCTTCCACCCTGTCTATTACTGTAGAACATACCTGTTCTTATGGTTTCTCTATGGTAAGCTGGACCATACCATTGGAAAACGTGGGTGATGGAATGTAGCACAGGGGAGGTAATGATTATGGTAACTGTTCAGAGCACTGACTCATAAGACTTAAATTGATTATATGATTATAACTTTGCTGCATTAATTTTTGTTTCTTCAAAAACAACTACTCCACGAAACTTTGTTCATATTTATACTCTGCAATATCAAATGAGACTCACTTTTCACATTCAAAGTAGAAAATAACAGACCTTCCAGTATACAAAAGGCACCAAACTTGAAAAACTTCATTCAAAAGAAACATAATATCCGCCTATGAAGGACATAGAGCTGTCTTGTCTTTGCTATTGTCCTTGTTCATAAAGTTCTCATGGTCAAACGCTGGTAGCTCGCGATGACTTGCAAATGTCAGCCATTATACACATGCCTTTAAGGCATCAGTATCTGTGAATTTTGATGATTTTTGTAGTAGTTTTGTTTTTAATGTCGACTACAGTTTCTTGTCTTACCAAGTATGTTGAGAGACAGTATTCGGCTTGTCAACTCAGCCTGTACGTGTGTAGACTGCATTGTTATTGTTGACATGTGAATTCTGGTCCGGACTAGAATTCAGATGTAAACATTTTCGTGTATAGATGCAGTATTGACAACTAAATACGTGGTGTTGTAACATGCTTTATGGAGTAGAACAAGATTTTGCAAGTGACATACAAAACAAAACTTGTGAAAAAAATCATCAAAAAATGTAGCTACTGTCTCTTTAACGCTTTGAGCGCCAAAGTCAATTTCTGCCACCTATATAAAATATACCCCAGAAATTCTTTTTAGAGTTTTGCCAAAATTTTGATAAAAATCTCTAGCCGATGTAATGTGATATCCATTTGGTCAAAAATTATCAGAAAAATCACAGAAAAATTCATAAAAATTGGTAAAATGTTGTACTGAAATTTTGGCAGAAAAAAATTACGGCACTCAAAGGGTCAACGTGGAGCTGTCTGCAGTAACGTAATACTTAGACTCGAGGGCTATCAATTGGGAAGTTGGAAGAGCATGGACTTACCACTGGAGAGAAGAGGAAGCCAGAAGGGGGTAAGACTAACTCTCAAAGGGAATAAGGTGGTGGTTTTTCTCCTGCATAGGGCAGCGGTGGCGCTGTCGGCTGTTGGGGCACGGCACCGTGCATCCCGTGCGGCTGGGCATGCATATACGGGTTGGGCTGGTACTCGGGCGGAGGGGTCATCACCGTGGGCACGCCGGAGAAGGCGATGTTCTGTGGATGCCCAGTGTTGTATATGACGATAGGAGTCGTGGCTGCTACCGGTATTTGCGGGTTTTGAGTTGTGATGACAGTGGTGGTTGTGGTGGCGGGCCTTAGATTGCTTCCGACAATCTGTAAGATCAATGATTAAATAAAAACAAAGCTAGATTAGCAAAAAAATACAAGGTCATAATACTGTATTCCTCGAAAAAGTTGACAAAGGAAACACAAAACGATGATCAGTGTGCTAAACAATGGAGAAAAAACTGATTTCTGTAATCTTTCTGTCATTTTTGCCAATTTCTTGAAATTTCCTTCATTCACATCAATAACTTTCAGGGGCTCATAGCTATAATCTTTGGTAACTTTTTTCACTATTTTTTGTTTATGATGTCAACCACAGTTTCTTGTTCTACTCCCCAAAGTGTGTCATGAAACACGTACTGTTTTGCTTGTCAATACAGTGTCTACACGTGCAACATGCACCGTTATTGTTTACAGTTGAATTCTAGTCCTGACCAGAGTTCACTTGTCAACAATAACAATGCAATGTACACATGTACAGGCTGAGTTGACAAGCTGAGTGCTGTGTATCTCAACATGCTTTGCGGAATAGAACACGAAACTGTAGTGGACACTCAAAACAAAACTAGTGAACATCTTCTAAAGTTACAGCTATTGGCCCTCTAAGGCTGTGACATGATAAAATTGGCTTCAAGTGCATGCTGATAAGGGCGACATTTTTATTTTTGTGTTTCTCATCTCCCGACCGACCGTAAATTTTAGCTCCGACATGAAAATAAAAAAAACTTTTTATTTGCACCGCCTCTGAGGCGATAATCCTAGCAACAGCACCACCATCATCAAATTGTGAGATTGCAGCGACTCAGACTGAAAGGACAGAGAGCACAGAACACTGAAAGATAAGAAACTGAAGTGACTGAATGGACAGAACATTGAACTGAAACAAATACAGGTTGTTTTTTTTGGAACTTGTTTTTTTTTATTGCGCCCGCCCGCCCTGCCCGAGTATTCCTCTGGAGATGAGAAACAAAATAAATAAAAGGGTCACCTTAATGAAACAAGAACAACAATACATTAGTACAGGACGATTCATATTGTATTAGTACTGCATTTAGAAGAGAGATTGTGCCTTTTACAACTGCAAAGTGACTGTGTGCATTTTGAGAGGTTTTGTTTCAGGTCAAGGTTAGTACTATCTTGAAGGATAGGAGTGGGGGTGGGAGGCTTGTGTTCATGTAGTTCAGCAACTCTGATGAAAATCACTTTGGGAGTTACAGGTCAAACCTGTGTCTTTGTTCCCAAGGTTGCCACAGGCTGTATCAATAACTTGAACAGGTTTGGGGAGTTGAACATAAAGCTGTATTTTACAAACAGTACAAACTATTGGAAAATACATGCAGATTTGCGGCTAACAACTTCAAAAGAATGATGTTAGTATTGTTACTATAAGCAAGGTGGATGTTATTCTTGTGAAAAATTTCAACATTTTAGTGTATGCTGAGATGAGCCAGCCATACTTCTTTTAGCTATGGCACTACTAAGAGCCTAAAAGATAGCAATAAAATGAGAATTAGGGATTATTGAGGTGCCATGCTGCTAGAAAATATGTTCACAGTGCTGGAGAGAGTCGATTTGAAAGATCTGTTCAACCTAGGGCTAAATACAATGTGTAGAACTGGTTAAGGTAGAATGTGCCACAGGACAGATATTCAGACTCAAAATTTTACAATTCTCTTCTAATTTACCACTTGTGGGGGCCCCATTTTACAGCTTGTGAAGTAAGAAAACTTTCCAAAATCGTATCTTTTCAAAAATCAAGAGTTTTATGTTTTCCCATAGAGTTAACACAGGGATGGCGGCCATTTTAAATTTCAAATATTGGTGAATGTCAGATAATTTGCCTTGACGTATCAAACTTTGCACGGTAACCCCTGATTTTTCTTCTTGATTTGGTAAGAGTATGGTTGAATGTTCCATCCAGGAAAGTTTGAGCAAAAGTTTATGTCCCACACTTTTGAGGCGCATGCTACCTTAAATGCATTCATATTTCATTCAGTGAGTCTATCAAACATACTGTGTACATTTATGAGGTCAATAACTGTCGGTATCAATATCTACCAGCAGTAGTTAATACATATACATGCTCAACGCTTTTGAAACAATCACTTCTTTGCACTTTTTTGATGATGAAAAAGATGAAAAATTGTTTCTGGCAAGTATGAATCATGTGAAAGCTGTGAACTTCAACCACATACACCCTACTCCCGACAGGCAGTATCACTTCTTGGTCTGCTCTGTCAGGAAAACGCGGTGTTGACCCAAATTTATAGCAGGTTTCCTCAGTAAATATCATATTTACAGTACCTCTAGGTGTTCAGGTCCTTCAAATGTTCAACTTTTTGTTAAAATGCAACAAATGGAACATATTATGCCTCACTGGTTTTAATCAACTTGACCTGACCGTGACGCATGAACTAGGCAGGATGCGGGTCAACTACCACAGCATGACGGAATCGTGATTGTCTAGATCTGACAATGTAAAAGTGGTCCCATATGATGTCACAACCCTATACAGTTTCCATAGTGATACAATTTACTTTGAAATATAGCATTTCCCTTAATGAATTTGACACTGCCATGATTCGATGTACAGGATGGGCAAAGTTGCAACTTATCATTTTTTGCCGGATATATCATAGCTTGCCCACAGTTGGTTCTGATGAAGAGGAGGAGGGGAGACAGATGCTGACCACAATAATGTACAAAGTGAGTAGACTATGTGAATGTCAAGTTCAAAGACACACTTGTCAAGCAGCAATTCACAAACGATTGATTCTGTGGTGTGACTTGTATGAACTTACTCGTTGTGTATTAGCATAGGCAGACAGATGTGTCTGCAATAGAAACAAATCACTGATAAAGCAACGAACTTTGAAACAGATGAGCAGATCAAATGCTTGTGTCTTATAAGCCGGAGCAGTTTTGCATGCCTGAAAACAAAGCTGTAAGTTTGCAGACACCAAAATTTGATGACATAAATAATGTGAAGAGTCCAATGTTCAGTATTCATGAGCAACAAGATAACATATTAGGCCATTTACAGAAAATTCTTAGTTTGCTGTCCTTGGATTTTTGAAAACCTACCAGCCAGCCAGGCAAAAAAACAAACACAGACAAAAAACACAAGTGTATTAAAATAAACTGATCTTTTTATTTGGTTTCTTTTGGAAAAATATTTCTATTTGTAATAGTGTTAAAATTGTGTTTGTTTTCTTAATTTTCTCTGAAAACCTACCAGCACACGGACAGCAAACAAAGAATTTCATTTAAATCATCTTATGTATCTAACAGTGGATTTTTATGCATTAACCCAGCCAGAATTCCAAATCGAAAAACATAACTTGCTACAAAATTTTTGTGACACCCCCCTTCTTTTGGGCAAGTCTGAAAACTAAGTGCGATATAGGTGCATGTTACATTTTCTGGACGGTAATCTGATTTCAATTGGAAGAATTTTAAATTTAGAAGAGTATATAGATTATCTCTGATATGCTAATAGGCTAATTTTTATTCACCAACATGTAGCATATAGTCAGTGCAGTATAACACCAGTTCAGTTAGACACATAAGAAAAGTCCCAGTACAAAAGCTTTTCCTAACTCTGAAAAATCCACAAATTTTTTGCACGTCTTAAAACTGGCTGAGGGGGCGGATGGATGCATAAACAACCCATCAACTGGCCTCTCTTGCCTGAAATTATTATTTATGGTGGTGGACAAAATCATCCCAGATTGGAGCAGTAAAACTCTCTTAAACACCTGCCACTTGAAAAAGTTTATTCAAAGGATGTGCATATGCTAAAATGTCATTCCACCATTAAAATGTTCGCAAAATGATATTGCATAAAATTCAGTAAAAAAATCCCAGCACACTGTCTCTTTTTTCAATGCACTCGGAGTTAAAAATCTTCCTGTGAGCACTGATCTCTGATTTGTTTTTTTTTACGACATCCACATTTCAATAATCTGCACAGGAAACTCTTCACTCACCATCGACTTGAATGCACTGACTAGCGCCGCACAGACCACGCCCACAAAGAAGGCGATCACGTTGAACGCTACTGACGCCCAGAGTAGATTTTTATAGGTGAATTCTACCTGTCCACACGAATCTACGCCCTGGTATCTGTACG
Source organism: Ptychodera flava (assembly GCF_041260155.1). Taxonomy (NCBI): domain Eukaryota; kingdom Metazoa; phylum Hemichordata; class Enteropneusta; family Ptychoderidae; genus Ptychodera; species Ptychodera flava. The sequence continues at coordinate 24,165,573 of NC_091946.1, forward strand.
GCTGGGCAGAGAAACTATGGAAATACAGAAAAAATATTTGACTATCAATAATATCATACAGACTTACAAATTTTGGATTATGATAGAGCTATGAATATAAGCAGCTTTACCAGGCCCTAAGGTCAATGCCTGTTAAGATGAATTTTATAGATTTACCCCCTCCCCCATTTGAATTCTTTCATTCCATTTCCTTTGCAATGACTTATTGAAAATAAAGGGGAGGGTTCTGAAGTCAGGTGCTGAAAGGGTCGAGGGTCCACACTGACCTCCTTTCATCACTATGGTATGGCCCACAGCCAGTATTATACAGTGGTAGGTGTGGACCTGTTTACTGGCAAATGGGGATGAAAAGGTTAAACACGAATTGATACAAGCAACATGGATTTAGATAATCAAAATGTCACCATCAATTTTTCATGTGCCTACCAATAGATCAGTTAGATTCCGTATTTTCATGTTTGCTCAAGGCATCAAAAATATGTTGATTTGAGAGCAAGAGCATTAAATAAACATAGGGCCAAAGTCCCTGAAGCTACTATAGACATGGATACAAAATTAAGTATTTCCTAACTGTATGAAATCATCTCACTAAGGTCATCCTAGGGACCTGTAAACCAATATTAAAGTTGTCTGACCAGCGGTTTTGAAAAAACAAGCGACTCAAAAGTTGACAGAGCTCTGGTGTGTTATGTAGAGAATAACCTTTTGTGACACATGTATTGATGAAGAAGGTGGATATCTTTGATAGCTCATTTCATTTTCATCCTATTAACCAAGCACATTTTAACTTTCAAATTAACATTGTAAGTAAGTTCTGTTGAATAAGTTGAGACTGTATGTACTCAGAGAAAGCACACTGAAGAGACAAATGTTTGAAACTTAAGAAGTTCAAGGTCATCAAAAGCATCATGTAACACTTTTATTGCACTGTTTACACAGATTGCATAATCGCTATAAATAGCACATGAGGAATCTTACAGCCCAGCTTTACCATAAAAACCCTATCACTTTGACCACTCTTTTAATTGACCACTCTAGTTTTTTCCTCAAAAAGTAATTTTATTTTATCTTTACCAAGTCAACCATAAATGGAAATTAGAACTTTCTCTATCTCTATTTATTTGACCACCCTATCATGACAAACTATTTTGAGCAATTTCTTTTAGATAACATACAGGGCACAATAAATGACGGTTCAGAATATGTCAAAGTTGGGATTCAGGAAAGTTGCCTTTACATGTTTTAATCCTCCAAGATGGTAAGCATTTCACCATGAACTGTCAAAAAAGTTGAACTTTCTGATAATTCTACACTAAAATTATTTTGGCTTTGATGATTTCCTAATTAATTCAATTATTTAAAATCATATTATTTATTTTTTCTGGGTGAATTGATAGGGTTTATACAGTACAAGAATTACATACAATGTAAGTCAAATTTTGATCAAAAATGACCAAAAAAAATTCCTGAAAATACAGATTTGCATATTTCATTACAATTTGAACAAATTTAAGTTGGGTTGTCCCTGGGGACCTGTATACCAAATAACAAGCTGTCTGACCAGCGGTTATGAAGAAGAAGATTTTTTACCAAAAACGCCTTTTTTGGCATCAATTTGCCTATTTTCAACAATATCAAAAAATTAAAAAAAATAGTTTCTCAAAATCATATTTTTCATCTACACAACAAATATCAAATCAGTAAGTGCTGCGGTTCTCAAGATATTTGAGTGGACGGACGCCTCACAAACGGACATACATACATACATACATACATACATACATACATACAGACTGACGACGGACGCCGGACGGATACCCATCCCAATAGCTTCTATAGACTATAGTCTATAGTAGCTAAAAATCTTTGTTTGCCGTCCATATGCTGATAGGTTTTCAATGAAAATGAGGAAAACAAACACAATGTTAACACTATTGCAAATAAAATTATTATTTTTCTAAAAGAAATCAAATTAAAACTGAGCTTATAACAATACACTTGTGTTTTTGTCTGTGTATGTTTTTTCCCAGGCTGGCTGGTAGGTTTTTCAAAAATCCAACGACGGCAAACAAAGAATTTTCTTTAAGTGGCCCAACATGAAAGTGGGAACACATACATACTTGGTGCATACATATACACATACATACATATATACAAACATACATACATGTACATACATGTAATATATATATATATCTACATACATACAGATACATATAGATACATACAAATACGTACAGATAAATACATACACACATACATACATACATACATACACACACATACATACATGCATACATACATATGCTGACTTACACACAGATCATAGACACTATCTATGCTATAGCCAGTACCTATACACAATAGAGCAAATGGGAGTTAAAAAATTATGACTGTATGACACTGCTCATACAATTTGGTTTGGCACTTACCTAAAGTAAAGCGGTTCACATTGTCTTTCTGAATATAAATAGCAACAATAACAGGTCTTTTCTGACAGGGACAGCGAACACGCATTTTTGTCAAAAAGATCAAAGAACCCATTTCCACCTCCAGATGAACAAACCGTGATAAGGCTTTGACTGGTATATCGGCATTGAGCGAAGTCTGTCTTCTGAAATTGTGGAAAGACAACGGCATATGTGTATACCATTCTATAATGGAACATTTTGGTCCTACTCATCATATGTTTGCAGCTTCCATTACGACAATCTATCTGGGCTTGTTCAGTGGTCTGTGAAATAGCTTTTCAATAATTGTAAAGGAAACAAATTTTTGTTCTACGATAAATGCTGACCAAGACTTCTCAACAAGGGGATTTTGATGAGGGGGCCGCACTTGTTATTCAAGCAGTTTATTCAAATGTTAATACATGTAACAACACATAAGAATTAATTTTCATAACAAAAAAGTATGCAAAGTATGCATTGTTATGTAAATTGACATTCCCCATTGGTTTTTAAGCTGTGACAAATACTGCTGAACACTAGTATTTAAATGAGATGTTTTAATTCACTGTTGCCAAAACAAATACAACGGACTGACTTCGAGTTTTTCAATCAACTGGTCATCATAATTCCTTGTAGTCATACTCACGCTGACCAATCCAGCGCCAACGCCGTCGACAACTGCACCAATGAATGCCATGGCAATTCCGAGGGATGTAAATACAATTCCGGCAACCATCCAGGATTTACCGGCATGTTTTAAATATAACCCAGCTAACGATATGGCAGCTCCGGTCACCAACTGTAATTAATAGAGAATTGACACAATACATAAATCTAGTGCCAAAATCCTGTTACAAAAATTTGAAATGAGAAATTCAATATAAGAGTAAATGTGATGGGCAAAATGCATGTAAAAAGGTCACTATTTGCATATTTATTGCCATGGTGATGGAAATTATAGCTCATAGAAAGGACTGAGGGTGTCTATGTCATGGTGGTGTCGTAGCTATCATTGGATATGTTGATTTTTTTTTAATGAAACACAAAACTTGTGACAAAGTCATCTACAGCTACAGTACAGCTACTGGCCCTTTAAGGACATTCTTGAGAGTGGCAAACACAAGAAGGTAAAATTCAACTTGTTACTCTTGGCTAGAATCTATTCATATTGGAGAGGTGTCCCGAAGGATTTCACAATAAAATAATTTTCACTGTTCATTCCGAATACATGAATCAGCTCCTATAGAAATAGAAATTTCAAAGAGTAAATCGCCTTAAGCGCATGCAAAATCTACATTTTTTATTTATTTTTCAGTTGTATGGCATCCACAAGGTTTTTCAGTCATGTCATATATGTTTAACGCACACAAGTCTCAGTTTTTATGCTGAATTGTACTTTTCATTTACTGATGTCATCAACATAGCATGACAGATTTTGTGACCTTCCATGTACACTTACAGCAATGCACGCAGGTGGCCGTATTCTCCTCACAGGGTTTCAGCATATCAGCATCCATATCCTATGATTTTTGCGGCAGCGCCGATATTTTATCACTGCACCCGATACGTTATCCGATAGCCTATCAATTTACATGTTCCTTCAGTTTTAATAAACCTGCCTTTGATTACCTTGACTGTGATCTTCATTCGCAATTTAAATGAAGTTCAAAAACCAATGCTTTCTGAGGGCACTGCTCTTTAGTGTATGCTTGTCTAAATGTGAATGCATTTTATCTGTACCCTGCAGTATTTTGACTGGACTTGTATTAAATGATTTCTCATGAAAAGGTAAGTGTATAATGTTTTTCTGAAAGTTTAGACTGTTTTCATTATTTTTCCCTAGAATGAAACTGACCTGATTACAATGTCATTTTTTATTTGCATTTATTGATATGATAATTTATGCAAATCAGCCGATATGCAATGAGGATTTTCTGGGCAGAACGCTGAATAGTGATTCTGGTATCAGTAGGAACAACACAGCTGTATTTTGACAGACTGATGAAAGTCATCAAATCAAATTCTGGACTAATATCCATTCGTGCAGGGGCAAAATGAGTAGGAACTGATAAGACCAATGTCATAATGCTGTGGATATTTTATCTTGATGACTCGATGATCAAGTTATTGGGAAACCTATTATTTTTATGTACCTAATTCTAGCTCTAAATGTCACATTTGTCCATAAAGAGAATGTTTTCTCCAGGTTTGTCAACACTCAAGTTGATACACAAAACAACATTTCCTGACTTATCCATCATTGGTTGTACCCAGTGTGCGCGCATCACCTACCGCAATGGCCGGCCAAAACGCTCCGATGTGAATATTATCTACGATCAGATAAGCTGCGATCCCAATGGAGAACAATATCAACGCTATGATGATTTGGCACACACATGATGCCATTGCACTGTGCTGTTTTTGTTCATAGTCTGTAAATAAAAGAATAGAACAAAATAAAGAGTTTTCAAGTACAAAATTTTGACAATGAAAAGCACACTTTCCACTGAGAACCTCGGAAAACTGTCAGTGTCAGAAGCATAGAAGACCATAGTAAGAAATGTAAAAGTTTCAATATGCAATGCTTGAATCCCAGTCTCAAGAGGGCAAAGGGTTAACCTTTGAGAGCAAAAGTCAATTTTTGTCGCCTTTATTAAATACACCCCAGTCAATTTTTTTTTCAGATTTTTGCCAAAATTTTGATAAAAAACTGTAACCAATGAAATGTGATGTCCATTTGGTCCAAAATTATCAAAGCAATATGGGAAAAATCCATAACAATTGGTAAAGATGTTGCATCAAAATTTTGGCGGGAAAAAATTACAGTACTTGAAGGGTTAAGCCTGGATATCGGTCAGACAATCCCATATGCACAAATGTTGATAGAAATGTGTTTTATTGCCAGGTGTGTGTTTATCCACATGTGCTTGTTAGTACCTAAACCAATGTAGAGCCAGTTTTCCAATGGACATGTTGACTGCATTTCTAACTGTATGTGGACAGTGTACATCTTTGTCATTTAATGCTGCCTCAATAATAAAACAGATGTTATTCAACACTGCATCAATAATGAAACAGACTTACCTCTGCATTGCCCCTGTGCAACATTGGTTTGCACTGCCGTCTGTCGCGGCATCGTGAAATATATGTGCGTGCCCTTCAAAAAAGGTTACAACTGGAAAAGAATCATGCAAAAAAAATATTTTCAGATTCTGTCTGAATTATATATTTAAATCATCACCTTTGCCATTTCCTTATTGCTGAACTCTCTCACATAGATCGAGGCCAACTCACTAAAAGTGCAGATTCATTATGTAATACACCGTTCCTCAACGATCACATTCAATTTGATTTTTAACTAAATAGTGCTGATCGTGTTTTCAGTTTGTTACTATATATAGCTGCATGCGCGCGACTTCGGACTCTACTGCTTGAAATCTAGACAAATTTTACTGTCGCATGTGGCAGGCTGTTGTTGTAGCTTGTAGTCTACGCTGTGAATCATTGTGACCTTTAGTATCCTTTGTAACACTAGCAAGCTTTATTTTCATCATTATTGTGGAAAATGGGGACAAATATTTATTTATGCATATTAATAAAAGAATAATGATGTCATTTGCGATCAGCGCTATTAAAAACCTGCTGACTGCAATGAAAATCTGAAAATGCAACAATCGTCTATTGTTTGGTCTACTACTAAATGTATCTTGTAACATGTCTGTATACTATAATACCGCTACATATGATAGCTAATATTACAGGCAGTCACACCCTACAATTCCCATATTGACACTGCTTTGTTTACACATGAAATTCAATATTGGCTATGGTTTGCTTCATTTTAACCTGTATTATACTTGCAACACGGGGAAATGACAGCTTCTGTAGGAACAAGTTCACAGCTCCATGTCTGCTGGTGTGTGGAAAGCTACGTGCAGCAACTGTTGCGAGATTATGATTCATAACACGGCGTAGGGGTTATTGACCCTTTGAGCATCATAGGTCAATTTTTGTCTCCTTTAGAAAATATACTCCAGCCAATTTTTTCAGATTTTTGTCAAACTTTTTGATAACAAACTGTAGCCAATGAAATGTGATGTCCATTTGGTCCAAAATTATCAAAAAATTACAGAAAGATTCATAAAAATTGGTAAAAATGTTGCACTAAAATTTTCATATTTTTTAACATCAAACCTATAGTACAAGAACAGCAAATGACAGGAAGAGCAATTTCCATATTTTTTAACGTCAAACATAGTACACATTAAAATGTGTATGAAAATTGTTATAAAGGGAGATCTTTTCTTAAGAAGATATACCATTATCATGACAGTAGTGATATATGTAAGCGTTGATGAGATTTGAGAAAGATGCAGTCTTAAGGGAATGCTACAAAAAAGGTATGTGATAAAACTTCTGAGTAATACATGTAATCAACGTTTGTACTGCTTAAATGTGACCTGTATTATTTTTCAAAGGTTACTTCAAATACTACATGTAATAAGCTATTGATTGAAAACCTGCCTGCGAAAACACTGGAGGTGAATTTGTACTGTTTGATTTATGCGTACTGTTATACACCTCGGCTGTTATGCGCTTCAAATGGTGAATTTGTACCCTAGCCACACTTGTACAACATACAGGTTGACATCCGAGGGATTTTTAGACTCGCTGAAAAATGTTGGTTGAGGCAAATACAGACAAATTTCATCTGCTATTGCCTAGGTGACTAGCCCTGGAGTAAATACCCCACACTGAGTAAATTATGTCGACTATCATAGTCTCTGTGTACCTGTACAAGCACAATGGAAAATCCACTGGAAATACATGTATAGACCACGACAGTATTTGACATGGTTGGCCAGAAATCCATACTGACACTCACCCACTAGCTCACTCCAAAACATTTTTTCAAACAAGGTTTAGAAGATCTGGTGCTGAAATGTTGCTGAAGTTTTTGATAATTCAAGAAAAACACATTCTGCAGTTCAAATTTTAACTAAACATAGAAACAAAGTTATTTAATTTCAGTTATTATACAGAAAGCTTTGCTGTGGTTTTCAATTAAAAATTTACACTCAAAATTGTTGTTGCTATGCAAACAATTTCATGGCAATATCTATTTTCATTTTTCAAAATTTCAATTCTGACAATTAGCAATCCTGTATCAATTTCACCAGTAATATAATTTTCCTCTCTAGACTAGAGTGTCCTAATAATTGATAAATTGGTGGCACCAGCGTACCATTAGAAATATTACCAAATTGATTGAAGTGGATGGGCAGCCCAGTATGCAATTTCATATGATCAATAAAAAACTGACAGGGAGCCAAAATGCATATATTTACTTTATACACGTGACTGAAACAGGCTTGCCAGAGATGCGGCAAATTGCCTTCATAGTTGAGTGAGTATGATTCCCAGGGGGGAAAGAGTGTTTTGTAATTTGCCTGTATCTTATTCTCAATATCCTGATAGCTTTTGAATTTTATTCTGATCCTTTTCAATCAAACTCAGCCAATTAAAGTAAGACTGAAAACCACTTTCACTGCGTAATTAATTTTTATACGTGCATTCCTGTGCGTAGTTTTCTATGGATATATGGCCTTATAAATATTGATTTACATGCATTAGCTGTATCTTTGCAATTATTAGAGTATTCGGGACAATTTTTTCAGTGAGTATTGCAACATGACAGAGCATCATAAAAATGAACAAAAAGTCACGTGACTCATCTGGAAGGTCACGTGATAATGGCGGCCATATTGGATTTTACAAAAAAAATTCAAAAAATGTTGTATTTTTTGTTATTTCAATATATAAATGTATTTTTTGTCAGCGTAACACTTAAAAAATTACTACTTACATTATATTAACTCAAATTAAGCAGGGGGAACACATACTCTAAAACATATTCAACATAAATGAGGTAAATATGCATATTTATTACAAGTTCATCTTCGAACAACAGGTATCATCTGACATTCAAAAGAGAGATATATTATATATATGCTTATATACTTGTAACTAGTCCGATGTGTAATTGTCACTGATAGATTGATGTCGTACAACATCCACAGGATACCCCATCAATATTTGTGACGTCGGTCACCGACCCTTTGTAGCACTTTTCTCTCAGCATGCTCAGCTGGCCTACCTTTCTGTCTTGCTTGCAATCTCTGTCTTTGCTCAACTGGTTCGGGAACATATTCAAGTTCGGTATTAGAGTTGTCATTTGAAATTTGACTTCCGCTATCTCCGTCGAGTTCAGTTTCACGATCAGTGACAATTCCACTATCAATGTCTAGAAAAAACATGCTCAAGGGCTTAGTCAGTGTTAAACCTCTACCATGTGTTTCTCAATAGTTTTAAGCGGAGCCATAGTTGGTTTTCACCTTCTGTCCAAGAGCAATTTGATTCTGTCATAACAAGCTGAGAATGACACAGGGAGGGGTAAAAACATCGACTTAAACAACCGGTTGCTGTTATGCATCGATTCAATTTGTCATCGTTTACTGCAGCAGATTTCACCTCACCTTGCTGATATGGCATCTGGTGAACACATACTGTGCGCATGGAACCCTCAATGCATTACAGGAAGTCTCTTTGAGGAGATGCTATCTCAGTAGACTACTTAGAGCTTGTACATTTGAAATAGGCTCCCCAAACAGAATGGATGCATTTTTTTCTCATATTGAAAGCCAAGTTTGACTGTTTTTGAAGGCTGTGTAAAATCCGTTGTTTTATTCACATTTGTTCATTATTCCTAATTCATTTTTTGTTCAACGTGATGTTACTTTCAGTAAAATTAAGCTGTAATGTGCATATGGCAGACACATACTTTCTCACAAGGGGTGTCTAGTTTGAATCGCTTGTGCACTGCTGTACACCCAGTCACTTTATAAACACCGCATAATTTTTATGTGATTTTTTTCTGCTGGTTACATTTGATAAACCACATCATGAGTTACATGTATAAAGTATGTCTATACGAGACACCGTACTATCGTCAATGTCAAATGAAATTTGCTGTAAGGATCATTCTCCCATTTGCACAGACACAATCCAAATATGTTTAGCTATGAATGTATTCCACCGGTAACCCTGACAACCTCTTCCACTGAATAAGTAGCCGACCTTCAGAAAACACAAGGACTATTTTTCTTGAGGTAGTCATCAATACTTGTCTAAAAGTGTCTTTTTGAACTGAAAATGACTCTTTAATTATGGATGTAGCAATTTAAAGACAATTTATTTTTACTGCAAATTCTCCAATGAATCGAAAATTGCATTTAAATTACATGCAGAGAGTTCACCTTGTAAATTATTTAGTTTTAGTGAAAATACACCACTCAATTGAAAGTCACTCTTTAACTGGGGGATTTCACCTTAGAAACCATTTTATCATCTGTGAAATACCATAATGAAGTGAAAGTTGCTCTTAAACAAGGGATGTAAACAATTTAGTTTCAGTGAAAATACACCATGAAATGGAAAATTAACCTTTCAAGATGTCCAGGTTTTGTTATTGGTGACCAGCGTTCCAGCTATGGCTTATTTGCAGGCAAGTTGCGCAGTGCCTCTGACTGCTCTCACAGTGAAATTTCATGCTTTGCACAATGACAGTTTCATTCATTTCGATGTGTAGTAGTTTTGTTAATGATAAACATCAAAACTCTGCGCAAAAGGTGAGATATCAGCGCTGATTTTACTTCCGCGTTTTGAGTTTTAGCGCTCGTTGACGGAACAGTTGCTACAAACACACACATACAGGCTCAGGGTACGTTGTGACTACATGATCAAATTTACGTAACTCGATAAATTAGCATACATAGGCCCCAAAATGGCTGTCCCTGTTGAGGCCATGCCCTTCAGGCCCCTAAGATGCTCACCCACTCAAAGTCTTAGAGGGAACATTGTTGGTGACAATAGTCCAGTGATTTGAAAATTGTGCCTAAACAAGGCATGTCACCTTGTAAAACATTTTGTTTTCATTGAAAGACATCACTGCACTGCACTACAAATCACTCTTTCACTAGGGATGTCATCTTGTAAAACACTTTTGATATGGTGACAATACTCTGCTGAACTGAAAGCTGCTCTCACACTGGCGATGTCATTTTGTTCAAAAAAAGTGACATTGCCCTCAAAACTGGGAGTGTTACATTGTAAATAAGTTTTTGTTTTAAAGGGCCAGTGGCTGTAACTTTTGATAATTTTTTCCCCTCTATTTTTTTCAATTGCAAGTTCTTGTTATAGTCCCCAGGGGGGAAGCATGTTGAAACACAGCATGTAAACAATGCACTATTTAGATTTGAATTCCAGTCAGACCAGCATTCAGTTGTCAACAATAACAAAGCAGTTTGCACTTGTACGGCTGAGTCGACAAGATGAATACTGTGTATCTGAACATAAACAGGGAGAAGAAAAAGAAACTGTGGTTGACCAGTCCGGGTTATGTCCATAGAGAGGATAGTACGATTGACCAATCAGCGAACCTGCCGCCGCCAACGTCATGAATACGTAACCATGCAAACCTTGGCTCGTACATTGCAACGAGTTTGGAACTTTTCGGCTTGATTTCGCCCTTTATTTTTAGCACTGGGTAGTTTTTAGTTGTAGACGTTACGCACAATGTTCAGTGCGGCCGAGATGGTGACCGACACAAGTGGTTAGTACATTGAAAATTACTTATTTGGATGAATTTCCTGGCCGGGTACGGCTCCTAGAAATCAGCATTTGACCCTTGTAAATCTACAGTAAGTTATTGTCGCCAAATATCGCCTATTTTTGGTCAAATTTCAATTTAACCTTGCCATCTGCAGTATGCAGAATTTTTCAAGCTTTACAAAGATGGGTCAACTGTTTTAGTCGGTCATCGGAGCACGATGGAGCACGATTTTTTCGATCACCATGCGTTTCCCGGTACGATTGACCCTTCGCTCAGAAAAACGCGCGCCGGATCAATCGCCGAGAAGTTAACCAAAAGCTGGAAAAGAGAACGAAAAAGTCCAATAACTCTTTGTCGAATATGGTCAAGGGTAAAGAAACTCAGAAAACTATTCCTGAAGAAATCTTACAATTTTTAACACGGTAGAACGTCGCCAATCGACTGGAGCTAAGATACTTCCGGGTAGCCAACAGTCTCACTCGATCGGTGGATCTGTCAGGTCATATCGCGATCTGAACAAAGTGAACCAACGTAACCTTTGACCCTTGTTACATATACAGTACGTGATTGGTTCTTGCCTTAATTTCATTACATATACGGTACGCCATTGGCTCTTCCCTACTATCCTCTATATGGACATAACCCGGACTGTTGACATGAAAACAAAGATAGTGAAAAAAATCATCAATTTTTCAGCTATATAGTATTGGCCCTTTCAGGAGAAACTACCTAATAATTTTTCTCAGTGCCAAAAACGGTTGTAAGTATGTATGCACAGCATACATTGAATATGAGCTGTGTATTAACTGTTCAGGAGCTATGGTATGGTCACATTGCAGGGCTCGAAATTAACTTTTTCCCTGGTAGTCCCATTGGGCTACCATTTTCTGAAGTTGGTAGCCCAGTGAGAAGGTCTGGTAGCCCATGCAAGAATGAAGAGTTTTCTTTAAAGGATATTTTTATTTATATCTTACAATGAAAGATTTATTTTTCATGATTCTATTGAATTTTCTAGTCATTTGACATCAATATCTGCAGATCATAGCCTTTATAGCATGTGAAGTGGACAACGGTGACGCCTCAAAGTTTGACGACCTACTCACACATACGCAGAGCTTATATACAAATTTTGATGTTTGCCATGACAACAACTTTTCACTCAGCACGTGTAAACGTAAAAATAGATTGGCTATGAATTTCAGGACGACAACTTGGTACAGTTATGTTAATCTTACTTTCATGGCAGTTTGGCTATATTTCTCCACCATAGTACACTATCATGGGATGATCTCGTACACTTCGGAAAGTATAATTTGTTGATGGTCCGACAGTTTTCTTTTTCCTTTGCAGTATTATGATTAAATAACTATGAAAATGAATTTTCATTAGCTATCATTTCCCGAGTCTGTCATCCAAGTACATCAGTTCAGATAATGATATTTTATTGAAAGTTTATCGCAACAAATTCGACTGCACTATCGCCTTTCAATTTGCATAACAAAGTCATAGTCTGGTCTTTCTGTGTACAGCTGGGTTGACTGTATGATCGTCAGTCATCTCACATCGATCAATATCATGCCGCCCACTAAGTAATTTCATGTTCTAGGCTTTGGTAGTCCGTGCGGGCTACCATTTCATGGACTTTGGTAGCCCCAGGCAAAAGTTGGTAGTCTGTGGACGCGGGACTACCGCTAATTTCGAGCCCTGCATTGTATATATTTACATGGGGCTATCAGTTACAGATCTGTATTTTTCAAGTGGAATCGTCCTGACATTTCAATAAGCTGTGCTATATTTATACACAAATATATGTACATCAATAACTCTATTACAGACCTGACAGTGACTTATCACTGGTATTACATCAGCACATACCATCCAGCTCCAGCACTGCTCACAGTACACAGAGCTATGAAACATGAATTCAACCTTTGTAGAACCCTTGTGTGGCTGTGGGACTTTTCAATCACAGTACCTAAATTAAATTTACAACCTTTCACTTTCCCTTCTGATATAAATCTCGCAATTTTTTACCATAATTTATTCTACAAATGATGACGTTTCTGAAAGGCCGAATGAGAAGCATTGAAATTTAATTCACCGACTTTGAAAATCAAGCAAACTGGTGGCAGGCATACTGGGTTGTACATGTAGATATTTGAATTTTTTACGATCGTGCAATACAGATGGCAAATTGCACCTGACAATAATACCAGCACCTTGACTTTTAGTCTTTGCTATCATTCTCCACTATTGATTTAACCCAGTGCCTCTTTCCACGTCTACTGAACGTTCATTTTATCCAGAAAGGTGCGTTGTAATCGTGCAACAAAATTTATCACCCTTTTACTGTAATTGGAATTTCAAAAATCATTACGGTATCCACTATACAAGCAGCGCTGGAACACAATATTGAGAGTGAAATGCTTCAAAATAGAAACTATATCAATTACACGTAGTTCGGAACTGTTGTATGTCTGAGGTATGCATTTGTGGATCAGTTACAAATATAACTAGAAGTACAATATTTTTCAAATTGTACTCCATCCAACAGGAAAACATGTGAGGTTTCCATATATTTATCAGTCAGTATCTCCACTTTCTTGGTGGGATTCATTATCCTAACAATAGAAATATGACATCAGCTTTTTCTCAGCAAGGGGCAATTTTTATAATGAGCAAAATGAAGTACGTGAAACCTATTGCTTTCTTTCTGGATATTCTTGAAATAATTGTACTTTGTTTGCATTGTGAATCGCTCAGCAAAATAATGAGATTTGTGGGGCTGTGGCATATCGAAGAATGGTGACTAAATTGCTAAAATACAGATTTCAATATTCTAGCCTATTATGAGAATTTATGATCAATGACCAGAATGAAACATGGATCCTAACAGAATCCAAAGACCTTTCATTTTTCTTGGTGGAGCGCATAAAGCGTTCAGTTTTAAAATTTGTGATCAATTATCAACAGATTGAAACTCAACCAAATCAGAATCCTATGACGTTTGTTTTGGTGAGAATTCTCCCTAAAGTGCTATGGTGAGGTCGCTGTGTTCTGTTGACCTGGCAAACGAGGTCAACTAGTCTCAAAGATACAGTTACAAACAACGCCGATTGCCTTTCGTCTCTGGTTACAACTGTTGGCACTCTGTAGATTACTTGTATATAAAGGTTGTACGTGCCTCAAAATTGACAGATTACACTTTTGCCCAAGCCTCTGCTATGGAAACTTCAAATCATCCCCTTTTGAAATCAAGAATGAAAATTTGGGTCTACATGCAAATTTTTGGTACTAAGTAAACAAATCCCCTTAAATTTGCCAATACTTGAAATTCCAAATAGTTGATATCATTATGTTAAATTCCATGGGAAAATGAAAATTTTTGATTTACATAAAAATAAGACAGCGAAAACTTTATACTCCAAGAGCTTCACAATGAGCTAATGCAAGCGATAGATTAGGAAAGCACTGTGAAATATTTGAGTCCAGATATCTGCCCCAAGGAGCATTGTCCGGTGATGGTGTCTGACTCGATGTCTGTGGTCTGTTTCATATTAGTTGGCTATGGTACTGTATCAACAAACGGGAACAGGAACTTGAGACAAAATGATGATATCACTTTTCTGTTACGTGCATTTCAGCATTAATAACAAGACAAGGGAATATGATATGGAATAAATTCTGTAAAAATGTTATGGGGACTTGCTGGTGAAATGAAGCAGATATTTGTTATCATTTATTATTATTATTATTATTATTATTTATTATTATTATTATAATACCCTTATTTATCATCATTATAATTGCTTGTTTTCACCAGACTTTTGTTTGGCTGCTTCTATCACCAAACAAAGCAACAAAAAAGGGCCAGTAATTCTAACTTTTAATGACTTTTTTCATCATTTTTTTTGTGTATCAATCACAAGTTCAATGTTCAACTCCCCAAATCATGTTGGAGCATCTACTATTCAGCTTGTCAACCACGGTCACTCCAGAAAATTTTTGTGGCGTGACCATGGTTCAACACAGGACCAGAATTCACTTCTCAACAATAATGAATGATGTAAATTACACATTCATTGGCCTTAGTTGACGATCTGAATTCTGTGTATCTCATTACGTTTCGGGGAGCACAGCAAGAAACCCTACTTGATTTAGTCCCCTTCAGAAACAAACAATTGGTTCTCTTTCACAGTCCTCTGAACAGAATGAGCAATCATACGTAGATATGTAGATTGTGGAGGGGAAACATTTTTCCTCATTTACTGTCTATGCCACAATTGCTGGTTTCAGTGGAGGTTTCAAAGGAGAAGCAGGCATTTAAAACGATGGATAATAGCTAAATAAAGGTATAGTTTCATTATTGCACCTGCGATGCATCACAAATTGATGAGGCAGAGAGATCCATGCGTAACTTGATTTGTTGTAGTCGGTTTTTATGACTTACATTAACGCGGGCACCAGGATGGCTGCCTGGCGCCATTTTCTGAATGGGTTTCCTGATTTGATGGTGAATATAACTGCAACAGTCGTATGATACACAACCACAGCCCCTCCTCCACCCTCCACCAGTGGAGAGACTGTGGCACAACAAACACATTCATGATGTGAGTCATGAATGGGAAAAACAAACAACGTGTTTACCCAGGCGCCTTGCAGCTGCTGTGCGCACAGCTATGGTATGGTCAGAGCTCTCAACAGCACTCAGCAGTATAGATTATGTTGTTTTTTCCCTTTCGTCACATAAGAAGCTCACAACGCTCTACGGCTGTGCTTACAAGAATGTGGGCAGATAAATGAATCGCGTCACAAAAGCTTCATTCATCAATTTCATGGCAATTTGTAGCAAAACGTACGCTGGCACTGTGGCAATTTAACCTGCAACTACCACAAAATTACAGTTGAATAGAAGAAAGAACACCTTTTGCCTATATTGAGCTTTGCGAAGATGTACTTTGAACTGGTGTGATATTGAGATAGTCCTATGTCACTACATACCACTCCAGGGTTTCTCATATGTACACACAATATATGGGTGAATGAATGACGTGACGACTTCACTACAGCCCAGTTGAGCCGATTTCGATGAGCACTTTGTGGATAAGTTTTGTGTGATTCCATTAAAACCACCCTAATCGATTACTTAATTACTCACCTTCTAAAAACTACATTAAAATCGCCAGCGGTCTTTCAAACCGCGTCAGAGTTCGAACTGGTCCATGTTCTGTCATAGATCTGTGCTGTTAGGTCATATGCGAATATGGCCGACTTCCGCATTACCAGCTAAACCAATGAAAAGCCGTGTTCTATCCGTATTCAGATCCACTGCGAAGTCACGTAACAAACTCCGATCTGATTGGGTATGCAATTGAGTGTTGTTGCCACCAGTAAACAGAGCAGAGAGGCATAGTACCGTGGTATATGAGGTGTGAAATGTGATATTATTCTTATAGGGAAATGTCGACAGTTGAGAACTGCAGGTGATATTTTGTTTCAGTGTCGTCTCAGGAGCGGATTGAATTTCCCGTGGTAAGTCTCATGTGTCAGTCTTTGAGTCAAACAAAAGTTAGCTACGAAAGTTATGGTGGAGGGCAATTTGTATGGCATATCCCGTTGGCAACGAGAACGACACTAAATTCGAACCATCACCAGCTGCGACCAAGGCAGCCCAGTATATGATCACCTGAAGAGCAGAGTCTTTCACTGTTACAAACAACTTGTACGCCAAATAGTGAGATATAGAAATGGTAAAGAGAAAGTATAGGATCACTGGTAAGTCGAGCTGGTCATGGTTCCGGCTGTTCTACCGCCATAACGCAAGGAGTTTGACTGACAACAGACCGCCAAGCTTGAATACTAGCAGTTCCACATTGGGCCTCGTTCAACTTCCATCAACGATTACCGAATTTCTGGAGTGTTGTGAAAGCAAGGGAATATGACCACAGGCAAGATGCCTCTAAAATCACCGACAGACAAACTGCCCATTCTATCTTTAGTGAAAGTGCACGTGAACGTCATTAACACTAATAACAGCCTCAAAAACAAACAAAACAAAATACTTATATTCATTGTGAATTTGTGTGAACGAAAATGTAGAACCAAATGATTTTGGACCGAACGTCGAAAGAGGTTTCTGTTTGTTTACTGGTAAACCCAATAGGAAAATTCTGTTGCCTTCCACAGTCTTGTCTTGTATTAACCATCTTCTGAAGTGTCTTAGAAAAACCAATACCTGTACCAATTCATTGCTACTAGCCAGAAAGATGAAGGCAAAAATACTCTGTACTGTTTGTTGTACATATCTCTTTTTTTTGCAATTTTCTATAACAATTGAACTTTGAACCATAATCAGCTGACTGTGGCCTTGCCTAAACCAGGCTTATTAAATTGGTTCACATCATTATTATTTGTAATATAATTTCTTTCTATTGCAAAATTGATCAATGACAAAATGAGTATTTCCATTCATCATCAGCCGGCAGAGACTCCGGCAGGAAAGTGAGAAAAATGCCGAGAAAGAAGAAGGGCAAAGGGAAGAAAGGCAAGAAGAAGAAGAAGCTGAAAGGACTGTTGGAAGAGCCGGGCGTTCTTGTCAAGAGGCTGCAGAAACTCTACACCAATATCTGCACAGAGAAACAGACCGCATTGTGTCCCGTCATCAAACGAAATCTTAAGGAGTGCATTGAGAATAATAAACTGTTGGTCAAGGTAGGTTCTGTGTCTGCAGAAAATGATGTACAAACATATCTGGAATTTTAGCCTTGCAAACTGTCTGCATTTTGTGTAATTTGTGATGATTTGTGTACAAATGAAGTGTTAGACTGAATTATTTGAATGTCATTTTCGACAATAACCTTCTGTATTACACAATTAATCATCTTTCTCCCAAGTTGAATTTATTTCCATGGTTTGTCTATGGAGCCAGGTAGAAAGAGGATTAATTTATACTGTCTGTCTTGACAATGCGAACACTTAGGCCACAGGCAACTGTGGCTCCTTGTTTGTTTGTTTGTTTGTCTGTTTATGCATGTTTATTTATTTGTTATTTATGATTATTTCCATATATAATAAAGAACCAATAGAGAGTTGTATATATGCTCATGTTTGTTTGTTTGTTTGTTTGATTACTTGTTTCTTTGTTTGTTTACAAATGCAGTCAATAAATGATACTTTAAAAGTCTGTTATACAATCCCACATATAAAATAAAGCATACCCTGCCTTTACCATGAAGAGTAAGCACTCATGTCTGTCCACCACTCTCTCTAAATTAATTGACTAGTAAACAAAAAATAAACAAACAAACACTGTTCTTTGTCGAAAAACATGAACATAAATACAACTCGCTATTGGTTCTTTAATGTCTTTGCAAATAATCTTGCGTCACAAATACACATAAACAAACAATAAGCCAGAGTTCGCAATGTATAGGCTTTCAAACACAATTTTATGAGTAGAACAAGAAACTCAGGGATACAAAAACTGCATCAAAAAGTACAGAATACAGAGCTTCATATCATGTACAAACATGATCACATCATAGAGTATAGGCTATGAATTCATGAACTGTTAGTGTGGAACAGTGATGTATTACATTGTCTAAACTGCCTCATTACAAGAAATATTACCTTAACGGAACCAATTTGCAAGCTTTCATGGCTAATCCAGTTTAATTTTAACAAAATGTCATATATCCTCATGTCAAATTTTGATATCTGTAACATAAAATGTCTGGTAATTGTGTGTTGATGATTTATAAATAGCACTCACCATTACACTGGCAGATACATGTTGTTTAATATGAATAAGTGTATCGTTTATTTCTCTGACATTTCAAGTAGGCTTTTGAAATCAATTTAGAGTATTTCACATAAGCCATACAAAATCAATTACAGACAATTACCAGTGTTTGTTCTGGGTAAGGCACACACTTAAGAGCTCAACCTGGATAATGTATCTTTCACGGAAGGATTTTTTCTCCCATCATGATCAATTGCCAGGGGCCATCAACAAAGCTATTTGTGCAAAAAAGCTATTTGCGAGCAGTTTCTTTGAAAGCAAGCCGTTTTATTCCCATATTAGCTGGTGGAAAAAAGGGTTGGTACACAACATTTCTCATCAGTGAGTGAGAATATTTACGTTTTCTTGCTCAGCATATGTGAAAAGTTGAAAAGGACTTGGTTACGGTTTGAATTTCAAATGGCAACCATCCGTGTGTTATCTCTTTATAAGGAAAATAAAATTCCTGATTTTCACAAAAGTTGACTTCCTGTACTCCATAAGCTTCAAACGAGCCGCCTCAGGTGGTAGGCCAAAGGAATATTGTAAAAGTTTGAGAGTCTAAATATCTGACCCTGAGGTGCACTCTACCTTAACCCTTTCACCGCTATGGTTTGGCCCAAACCCATTGTTATCAATGGTGAGTGTGGACCTGTTTACTGGGAATCGGGGTGAACAGGTTAAAAGAAACAGAAAAGGCAATTTCCAAGTGATTGGCATGTAGACTGTGTCATGCATATGTATAACTGGATGGCAAATGAGTTGAACTGTTTTCATACCTTGTTAAAGTAAACCTTAGTGATAAAATATTGTTGTACATAATCGAGAATAAAACCGTCAAAGGTCAACAAACAAATTGTTTCATCATGTACCCCCTAAAAGCTTTCTCATTGTAACCTTTACCTTTACACTTTTCCAATACTTCCAATTACGGCTTTCAAACTCTCTTTTTAATAATTATCTCTGTTGGGAAATTAAATTTTATGTACATGAAATCCACACACAAAAATATAATGAAATTATATTTTTGCTATAGACTTAGTTATTTTAGAACAAACTCCAAAGAAGGTTAACTGTTGTAGGCAAGTGACTTCTAGTCAAGACTAGAATCCATTGATGAACAATAACATCCCAAATTATAACTGCATGTACATGTATGTCTGTTGTGTCAGAAAGGATAAAACATTGTTGTCTTTTTAAATGATTATGATATTTCAACTTTCAAATATAGATACTACTTTTGAATTAAAATAATCATATTGTGATCTATAGTTTTTTGTCAAGAATTAATTACAGTATGTGGTTGAACAATTTACAATGTCCTTACATATTTTGTTTTCACACGTGTATTTATGTACATACATGTAGTGCTTTCATAGTCATGTTGTAGGATACAAGCACAATCCTTTCCATGATCATTGCTTTTGCCAGGGTTGGGAAAAATTGGTAAATTATTTCCGGAACCCTAGAAACATTTATGCTGTGCCCTGATCTGATTGCATTGATATACCAATGGGGACCCTGGTAACATTTACCAGGGTATTGCCCCCAACAAAACAGGACCTGTGTCTTGTTTTGACCTCAAGGTCAAAGGGAACTCTGGTAAACATTTACCTGCTTATTGCCTTTCACAAAACTACTAATGACAATCCTGAAAATAAGTCAGTATTGTAACAGTACCTGTGCCTTGTTTTGGCCTCTAGAAAAAAATCCTCTCCTTATCGGCATTATAACATGAAAATAATATTCTGACTCCACTCGTGAATCATTGAAAATGGCAAACTCTGATTATTTCTGAAAACAAGGATACGTTCTTTTCTGTCTTCTTACTCATTACATTAGCTTCATATATCTGCTTATACACGGTACCATTCAAACAAGCTTTCAAAGACATGGAAAAGAATGATATTGGCTGATAAATTAGATTTCCTGAAAAGCTTTGCTGGAGGCAAAATCTGTGCTTCCTATTTGCTTATCAATAATTCAACATATACATGCAATATGTATGGGACTTAAGTTTTCCAATACCAGAGACAGTGGGCAAGATTTAAGGTAGTAATTGCGCCTTGAAGGTGGAAGACTTAAACTTTTGCCCAAACTTTCCTCAATGAATCTTTCAACCATCCTCTTTCAAAATCAAAAATACAAATCAGGGGTAACGGTGCAAATTTTGATACTAGAGAAACAGATAGCCAAGATTTGCTGATATTTGAAATTCAAAATGGCCGCCATCCCTGTGTGAACTCTATGGAGAAAAATAAAATTTTCGATTTTCAAAAAACTAAGACGGTGAAAGGTTTTCTCTCCTCTATAAAATGAGCCCCAAAAAGTGGTAGATCAGAAAAGAACTTTAGAAATTTGAGAGTCTGACAATCTGTCCCCGAGGTACGTTCTACCTTAATCTGTATCATTGGGTTTGATAGTGCCAGATTTGAAAATTTTATGCTTACCGTAGCATTTTTGCGTGTATCATTTGGTGTTTCAGTTCATCCTTGAACCAATTCCTATGTTTGAAGATCCAGAGCTGAGCAACGTCCAACTTGAGCCGCTGATTAAAGCTATCAGAAATGAACGTTACAAGTACGTCAAAGAGATCTACGTCTGGGATATCCCTCTGCAGCATGCACATGTCGCAAATCTGGTAAGATTTTTCTGCCAAATTCGCTTCATCTTCATATTGTCAAAGATAAGACCTAAATGCCAGTAACTAATGCATGATGTAGAAACATTGACTATTTAATTCCGGTTTCCCTACAGGCTCTCATGCTGGAAAGGGGCTTTTATCCGGTCAAAGTTCTGGAATTCATGGACTGTCAAATGGAAGCCTACGCAGCTGAAAGACTTCTTAGGTATGTGTTCAGTATTCCTGAACTATTTATGTTGTCATGAACAGTAAATGATAATTAATGAAGTAATCAATAAATAATTCATTTCTCAGATTTTTTCAAGAAATCTCGAACCACGGTGTAGTGCCATATTCTGTATCCCAATTCATGTCTCACAATGAAAAATGGCTTTTGTTTTGTAACAGATTCTATTTTCTCTTCATCCACAGGAACTGTTCCCAGTTTCCAACCCTGACTATCTTGTCGTTTGACTACAACGAGTAAGTAGCTTTACAGTTCCGCCCAATATGTATTGAGAAATGCATGCAAAAAAGCCGAGACAGTCCCTCATGTTACTTGAAAGTTTCGTGAAAATTTACAGAATCTTGTAAAAGACTGATAGAAGTTAAAGTGTATGTCCCGCATAAATTCAAAGTTTATTTTGCTTAAAATGAGCCATGCTATATGATTTTGCCACCCCTACTTTATCAAATAAATGCATCACCCCAATGAAACGACGCGGTTAAATATTATTAAAATGCAATATGTTGTGCGACTTTGAAGTTAGCTGCCATTCGGGTCGTTTCGGAATTCGCGGGCATTGCCACCGGAAATGACGTAACTAATAGAATGTACGAGTGAGTGTGTTCACCTCGGCCATAGTGAATGCTTACCGCTGTGGCTTCAACATAGTGAGAAGTTACCAAAGTTACGCCTTTGGTGGCTGAAGTAACTGCAGCCATTGTCAGTTTATTGCATTTTAGGGTGATGTATTAGCCGCATTTGACAAAATTACAAGAAAGGGTCGGAAAAGAGGCATTCAGACAAGCGTTTTCTGCGGTGCACATTTTCGAGTGCCGTGACTTAGAATAAACACGGTTCGGAAGCCAGATGTACGGTAAGAGACTTTAATTCCTGGAGTTACTACATCGATTATGTAATCGCAATGCCGTACCAGTACGGCCATTGTCACCAGAAAGCTTCGCGTGTATCATCATCAACTGTGGACAAGTGCGAGAACAGCAGCAAGACTGCGACAGGTTGCCCAAAACATGTCAAGGATGCGGGGGCCGCGGAGAAGTATGGCCGTGTTTACATCCCCAAGACTGATCGCCGATTCAGATGCTTTACGAAAGTGACTGTAAATAAATAAATGAATACAAGTACTAGATCCCATGCATGTGTGACTCTATAATTAGTAACGTTAGGAGATATCTAATTTTATATTCCTAAAAAGTTTACGTAGTGATTGACTGACTCTTTGTGAGACTGAACTATAGGTTGTGTATAATACAGCACGGCGCTGCCAGTAACAGTGACACAACGTGTAGCAAAGAAGTTTATACTGTTGACGAAGCAGTCGCGTTGTCGTCATCTGTTCCCTTCTGCTCGACTAATTCTCCCCTAAAATATTTTAGCTTCTTTGAGAATTTCGCAGTCATGAAACAATGAACACTGTGCTTTATATCGCTGACACTTAATCAAGAAAAAAAACTGTGGAAGCGTAGCTGATCACTCCGTCCATAGACCCTAAAAACGGATGCTCCGTCATAGAAATGGCCGGCTGAGCCGCCCGGCCTCAGGTGCCAGTGTGCCCGATATTTACATCATGTCAATTTTAATGTATCTCTTCCCGAGAATTTGGCTAGACATGTCTTTACGGTCACATATTTTTAAAAGTGCCAATGTTAATGTGAGGTTTTATAACGCCAAACTGAAGATTTTGCGGCGAGAATACTACCTTTGGTGTTTATGCTAACATGACCCTCAGCCTGTTCCACTTCCAGCTGTTGAATGATAAGCTTAGGAAAGATGTGCGTTATGAACGGTGGACAATTTTCAACTTGATCTCTACTACATTTATCTACAAGCGTCATGGTGTAATTCAAATTTTTATATACAGATTTTGAACGAGGCAATTTGTGTTGAGAAGTAATAATAAGGTGGGATGGCAACTCCAGACTTATATCTATATTTTGTTAGCTTGCGGTTGTGTGTACGGTAGTGCACTGGTGTGTTTGACTGGCTGTGGTCACGGTGGGCTTGTCACTGATGACGCGACGGTCAACAAGAGTTCCGCTCTTGTTCTCGTTTAAGTTAAGGTTCCGACTGTTAAAATTTGCAGGCCTGTAAATTCTGAACAGCTTTGTCATATCTTCTGTGACGATGATATTCTCAGTTGCACTGCTTTCACTCATGAAATTATCACTATCTCCATAGTCAATGCACGAAGTCACCATCAGCATCACCCATTCTATTAGTGACGTCACAGCTACTTACGCCAAAACGGGGCGAGCTCGGCAATTTCCGGAAAATGTCGCCATGATGGAAATCGAAAAGTGCAACTTTTCCCGTGTTTTCGTCGAAATAACATAATACAACCGTCTAAAAACCGCTCAAATAAGCTTCAGTTTGTGTGTAAATGTTTGTTTTATTAATACCAATTTCTTTGACAACCAGAACTATAGTATATGCCCAAAGTCAAACGAAAAAGTCTCAAAATGTGGCAGGACTCACCCTTTAAGGTAGTTCATGCCTTGAAAATCAAAGACATAAACTTTTGCTCAAATTTTTCCCCAAGCAAACTAGCAACCATTCTTTTTCAGAATCAAGAATAAAAATAAGTGGTCATTGTCCAAATTTTGGTGCTAGAGAAACAAATTTCCCGATATTTCCCAATATTTGAAATTCAAAATGGCTGCTGTCTCAGTGTTATCTCTACGGTAGAAAATAAAATTTCTGATTTTCTCAAAACTAAGCTTGTGAAAACTTTACTTACTCCAGCTTCAAAATAAACGCCCACAAATGCTAGGAAAAAACGTAATTGTAAAAGTTTCAGAGTCAGAATATCTTGTATCCCCAAGGCCCATTCCACCTTAATGCGATGGTATGAAGCGTAAAATTACCCAGCATGCATTGCCAATCTGGTTCAGACTTGTCTCTGCATAGTTCATCTCAGGAGCTGTTGAATATTGCATGATGGAGTCATATGACAGTAAGCCGTACATTTCATAACACGTGACCCCCGAGGAAGTCATCCGTTTCATACCATGTGATGCAGGTTTCCTTTCTTGACCTTTGATGGAAGGATGGCAGAAGACTTCACTGAGATGTAGATTAGTTGTAAATTCTATATGTACAGTCTTTACATGTAATTTAATAAAATGAGGATTTAATCATAAGGCAAGAAAGTAGAATTTGTTTGTCTTTTAACAAGTCAAGCTTGCTTCCGCTTACCTCATGACTGAGAGATTTACTTCCATTCCATGCATGATTTCAAAACATTTTGAAATATTGCAATCTTCATGTGATTCTCATTGATGAGACTTCTGCCAAATACCAATTGATGATTTTCACCTGAATTTTGAAATATTTTTCAACCTCTTTTTTTGCAGATTTGGTGATGAGGGAGTGGCTGGTTTATGCAAAGGTTTAAAAAACAACAGAACTCTGCTGAGTTTGAGTCTTTGTTACTGTGATTTGGGTGTTGAGAGTGGCAAACTTCTAGGGAACATCGTGGCAACAACTGCCCTCAGGTGGGTGGAGAGAGAGAGAGAGAGAGAGAGAGAGAGAGAGATTCTGAGACTTATAATTGAAATCTGAAAAGTTTCTATCCGTGTCCACAAAAATTCATCAAGGGAATGACCAAAGCCAATCGTCTCAGCTCTTGATCCACATATTTTCAATTTGCTACCAAGACCATTGTAAAAAGGAATGCTATTGGAATGATATTATAAATAATGTATATCAAAAATATATGCAGGGCAAAAATTTGCTGCAGGGCCACTCATATCATTCGATTGTAGGCACCAAGTATTTCAGCTCTTGTTCTGACATGTCATGACCACACGCAAGAGTGTAGTTATTTAGTTTATTCTTACACATTGAAGGAAATAAAAAGCAATTTACAAATTTTTTTCAAGGAACTGCAAATAAGTTGACACACAGACATGCATAATGTTGGATAAAGTTAGGCCATTCAGATTTCATCTTCAAACTCATCAAAATTTTGTATATTTTTCGGAACAGGGAACTATACCTGAATGGAAACAATCTAGAGGCGGAAGGCGCCATTGAGTTGATCAAACTTGTCTCGGACAATGCCAAAGTCGAACATTATGAAAGAGAAGAGGCGGCGAGAAGAAAAGCGGAAGAAGAGGAAGAAGCGGCAGGTGTGAATTCTTCAGATGTACTTACAGAGACTGTAGCTGCGACTTTTTATGAGTTTTTGCAGTATTTCCAATTATAATGTCAACTCCAGTTACTTGACCTTCTCCCTAAAGTATGTTTGAACACCGACTATTTAGCTTGTCAACCTGGCATCTAAACATGTAAAATGCACTGTTATTGTTTACATTCGAATTCTAGTCCAGACCAGAATCACTTGTCAACAATGACAATTCAGTTTGTACATGTACAGGCTGAGTTGACAAGCTGAATACTGTGTATCCCAACATGCTTTGGGGAGTAGAACAAAGACCTTAGTTGAAATCAAAAGACAAAATCAGTAAAAAATATCATTAAAGTTACAGCTACTGGCCCTCATCTTGGACTTTGACAATCAAACGTTGTCGTGAACTTTAATATTAATCCAGATTTGAACTATTTCCAGAAATGGGAAAAGAAAGCCTTTTTTAGTGCAAAAAATGTTATGTCGTCTCAACTTACCGTGACATCAATTATTCACCCAAAGGCCATGCAGGTGTCCAATTCTTATTGTCTTCTCTGCTGCTTTGCCTGCGATTCGACCCCGATAAAACTGTTTAATCCTTTCCAATTTCCACTCTATTTCCTCAGGGGGGGTTTAGGACTCTGACATTTCCGATGCAAAGACTACTAGTTTCTGTGAAGTTTTGTGTTTTTATGAAGCTGTCAGGCTCACAGTGCAGTCTATTGGACCTGTTCAACCAAATTTATGATAAAAATATTAGACAAATAGAAATGTATAATTCGTTTTGTACTTTTGTAAATACCTTTGTGTCAAGGTGAATTTTCTGACCTCTCCCAAAATGTCAAAATGTCAACTTCAAATAACCACCAAGATCATCTGTTAAACTATTGGTGAGCTTTGCAAAGATGACTCACCTAATCGATTGGAACTTGTGGAAAATAGTTTGATTTGAAATTGAATAAATGAAGCACAGTTTTGTCAATTTTCAGCAAACATTTTTTAATATTTACAGAATCTGTATCTCCCATATTTTTTTAATTATTGTGTATGATACTTGAGTTCCTTAACAATTTACCTTTATTTTCAAACCAAAGAACACTGTCATGATTTTTCTCTGAACACTTACATTTTTTTGAACCAAAAATATTTTCTTGGTCTTATTGATGCTCACTAAACTTCATCACAGTCTGAAAAATCATGTGTGATCAATGTTATAAATGTGCTTGAAATCTCATTTACCGATTTGCAGAGAAAAATAAGACCATGACACTGTTGAATTCTGGGACACCAGGAATAAGTAACGGCGACAAGGACAAAGAAGAGGATTCTAAGAGTGAAAAGTCAGGTTCAGCGAAGAGCAGGAAAGGTGCAATCACGGGGAAGAAGAAAAAGAAAAAAGGTTAGAGAGAGAATTGTTTTTCCAGTCACAGATTAGCTTATGGTGCGACTATTTTATGATGATAATCCATTATTACTTATATTGTCTGTAGATATAGATTTGTTGTTTCTTGCGTCTGTATCTGTTGCTTCTACACAACAGTATTGTGGACACCTGTAGATACTACATATGTTCGTATTGTCATATCTACTGTAGATAACTGTATTTTAGTCCGAATTGATTTAGTCAACAAGGCTCGCCTTATACTTGGTATTTCAGTGTACTTGACAGAGAAAAGAAAGCAAATTTTCATTGTTGCAAAAATAGAATTAATGAAGATATGTCTGAAAAGTTACTGCTGTTGCCGCATATAAGAATGAAGACTTTGAAATAATTTTTTCTAAAAGAACAAAATTAATGCCCTATTCATATGTATATTTATTCACTGCTTGTTTTTGGCAAATATGCTGTGGTTGGGAGGGTTAGAGCGTCTCGAAAGCTGTTTTACAGTTGGATGGCTGAATCTTACCGTTATAATTGAATAATACAAAAAAACCTCCCTAAGTTGCTGTGAATAGTGACAATCGACCAATCATATATGACCGTCCGAGCATATTGCACATCAGCAGCTGACGACTGGTAGATTGTAATTATTTACAGGGCTCCTGGGTAGCCGATTAGCAGTGATATTCAGCGAACCAATAAGTTGAAAGCTTCCGAGACGCTGCACATTGCTTGATTGTTTATAGTATGTCTGTTGGGTGTTAGCGATCAATCACTCTTTGCATTTCAGCCTCAGCGCTGTACCTCACTTTCAAAGTATTTTTATCACCGAAGTGTGCTTCAAGGCTCAACAATTTCATAATTACTGATTGGGAACATTAACAGATGTCTTTTGAATAATTTTTGTGTGATATTTTTTTTCTTTTAAAGGTAAGAAGAAGAAGAAAAAGAAGGAGCCACCGCCTCCACCAGCAGTGGGACCCTGGTTGCATAAACTGCACATCGCAGATAATGGTATAGATGCGTACAGCAAAGGGGGAAGTTTTGCTCCAGTCATTTGCATGAATTTATTTAAAGAGTAAGTGTGTATAACATTTTATTCTGTTCTGGTGTGAAAAGTAACAAAATGTCATGTCTCTTGTCCAATCAGAAGCAGGTGTATGATCAGGGTATCATACCACCACCAAAGATATGTCCTTGTGTTTATATTTGAAATTGAAAGCCGAGGTCTCTCCATATTTCAGGCACTTCACGTCTTCAAAGCGAAAGACTTAAACTTTTGCTCAAACTTCTCTCAAGCAAACTCTCAACAATGCTCTTTCAAAATCAAGAATAAAATCGGGGATAACTGTGAAAATTTCAGTTCTAGAGAAATAAATTAACCAACATTTAGCGATATTTGAAATTCAAAATGGCAGCTATCTCTGTGTTATTTCTATTTGGGAAAATGAAAATTCCTGATTTTCACAAAACTAGGCCAGTTAAAACTTTATTTACTCCACAAGCTTCAAAATGAGTGGTAGACCAAAAGAATATTGTAAAAGTTGAGTTTGAATATCTGTCCCAGAGGTGTAGTCTACCTTAAACCAATGATCACAGTGTATTCTCAGCCTACTAATGCAATATGCCATGCCTTAAAGGCCAGTAGCTGTATAATTTTATGATTTTTTGTTCACTATTGTTGTTTTGTGTGTCATTTATAAGTTCTTGTTTACGCCCCAAAGAATTTTTAAACACCTAGTATCTCAACACAGGGCATGTTACGTGTAACTTTACTGTTTACCGTTGAATTCTAGTCCAGACCTGAATTCACTTGTCAACAATAACAGTACAGCTCCACATGTATATGTTAAGCCATAGACAGTAGAGAAGTGAAGACGTATGCGTCTTCCCCCCCCCCCCCCCCCCCTGTCTATGTACAAACCAATAACTTGATCCAGCGACAACCCAAAAATGAAACTTGGTGCAGACAAACACAAGGGACCTAGAAAAAGTGACCTCTATGTGGAGGTGGGTGGCCTTTCAGTAGATGGTGGGTGTGGTCCACCTTCAGGGTAATTGGTGTGCTTAGTTGTAAATTTAGGAACATATAAGAGACATGATAAAATTCAAGATCATAAATCTCTTGAAATGACGACACATGCACTTTTGAAATTTCTGAAATGCAAATATATAAAATCAGTTAGAAGAGACACATTCCTTGCTTTTGGTCTGTGCATTTATTTTTTGGCAGCTTCAGTCGAAATTCAAAGCCAGATATGCTGACCGTTAATATACATGAATTTTGTATCAAAATTGAAGCAAATTACATGTGAAGCAATATCACATAAGACTAGTGGCTGTTCTTCTTGGGGTCTTTCACACGTAAAATACTAGGAAACTGATGCAGGATGATCACTATAAAGAGGTGACCGCTCTGTAATGGTGACCACTAAGACAGGTTTGGCTGTACTTGATACAGCTCACCTTGAACTTGGTCCAGAACCTCAGCAGGTGCAGTGTACCTAGGCACCTTAAATCTGAATTCGGCTCCAAAACCAGGTCATGTGACCAACATATTACATGTATACAACCAAGTACTAGCCCAGAACCCCAAACTCATTACTGCAGTAATTTGATACCCAGAACATGGTCCAGAATCCCATGTGTGCCCATACCCAGGTACTGGTACTTCACGTGTTCACATCACGCCAACTTTCTGGAAAGTGTGACTCTGAAACACGTGGCAAGCAAGGCAGAGTAACACGAGATGTGCTGTAACGGAAACCTGAAATTGTCGCTGCATTGAAACCCAGACTTGGGGTACGAAAAAATACCCATAAGAACTACAGGCATGTACCATTACCTCGCTGAAAAACTGCGGGAAATGGTATCAACAGTAAGTAAAAAACAATTGAAATTTTCAGGTGCAAAGAAGAAATTTTACTAAGTTGCAAATCGAATATTATAAGAAGTAACCTCATTTGATGGGATGACATGAACCGTTGACATTGGATGACAAAATGGATTTTCAAGAATACAATACGTAGTTTATTTGTTAATATCTAATGCGGTGTTCGTTCAAGTACAATGGTAACACAAAGCTTGAGAGTGTTATATCTTCAATGCTCTGAGAGTTTCAAATAGATGCCATAGGTATACAACTCAATTTTTGGAAAGCACATTTTGTTTCTTCATGAGCCCATGGCAGTCTAAAAGGAAACCGCGATAATGTCAGCAGCTGTAATCTGGAAACCGCTGGTAGATTCAGACAAATGGTCTCTTCTCTGTCGCGCCGCCTGGGAATGGTTGCCATAGGAACAAGGTTTTTGAAGACGTGATCATTAAAAAGAAAGCTTTTGAACAACGGAATTTCTCCTTGAATGGTTCCGTTATAATTAAGAAATCGGCAATATCCACATGTTGTACTACTTTGCTGGGAGCAGTCGTATATATGTCAGATGTTGTTCGGCCGGCACGTGTATTCCACATCCGAATTATAACAGTAATTGGCACCCTGCGATTAAAACACTTGAACTGTTGTCTGAAACATTACATGAAATTTACCGGTATTTGAAATTCAAAATGGCTGCCTTCCCTGTGTAAAAACTGAGGAAAAAATTTCCATTTCACAAAAATAAGGTGGAAGATGGCAAAAACTCTTTTTACTCCAAGAACTTTAACACGCGCCCACACAAGCTGTAGATCAGAAAAATATTGTTAAAAAAGCTGAGAGTCCAAATATCTGTCTCTGAGGTGAATTCTACCTTAAAAAGAACTCCATGGCTATAGATAAAATAAGATGGCACACACGTGCAACAATCCATGAAAACAAGCCTCATTGACCTGAAATGTCCCCTGAGCCACGTTCTTACGGCTCACCCATATCACATTGCACTGTACTGAACATCCTAGGATTTGAGTCAAATCAGAAGAGACAGTCTCATTCTCTGTCTCGTGTCTCTTCCCATACTTTTATTTGAGGGTGCAGATGAGAACTATATATTTGTAAAGATGAAAATTTTGTGTGCCTTTTGATGAGATTTGTTTCCACTGAAAACAAAAGTAGCTTTTCCCAGCTGTTCTGACCAAGAAAATGTAGAAATATTAAACCAACAAGATGCAAAAGTGTACTTTTTTTGTCAGTGGATAAAAAAAGACAGAAATATTGAACGTCAAGACGCAAATGGTGTACTGTATTATGGCAGTAGGTTAAGTACACCAGTGTGTCTCTCTGCCCAAATTTAGCATGCACTTTGCTGTATACCAGAGTTACCCCTTTCTGTTATCTGCTTTGCTTCCACTATCATGGCCGAATATTCATGCAACATATCCCTATTGTTTACAACGTGCAGTCCCAGGGCTCTGAATTTTCACCCAATGATGCGAACTCGATTGTGAAATCAGTTTTGTCCATTTAATGGTACAACAGCTACAGAACAAACATCTTTAAAACACCAGGAACACATTTTTAATAATTATCCTCTTCCGCATACAGGTATCTGCTCAATTTGGAAACAGTTCAATTCAGCTAGTGACTGGTTTTATATGTTTACACGAGATGTTGCACATTTTACCCAATCTCCTGTGAGAGATAATCATCCTTTTAGCATATATTACTGCTTTATTTGGTGTTCGCGGAAAGAATTTTAACTTCTGTCAGACAGTAAAACACTTTTAAATTTCCATCTGAGAATAATTTGGTATTTTTTCTAACTGACAACGTAGACACCAAAGTACACAGTAGCACTAAAATCATGCCGAGTTCTCTTTGTCACCATTGGGCACCACATTGCCTGATACACCCACATAGTGCACAGCAAGTGAATCAAGAACTCCCGAACCAGTCAGAGATTATCATCTCTCGCCTAATCCTCAAGTGTCTGGGACTTGCAGACAGTACTGACAGATTCATGTCTCCTTGTACATGTAATACTGCCGTCAGTTCATTGAAGAGTTGCCTATAGCGTGAGGGACAATGGAGTCCAAGGCCATTGTTTATAATGATCGGTGATGGAGATGGTAATTCATTAAATTTTGGTCAGCAATTTCTATTTCTGTTATGTATTGTAGATGCAGTATATTTGCAAACATCACGATTTAGGAGCAATCACTGCTGCCTGCAATGAAATCTGCTCCACCAATTGAACCTTGCGGTGAAATTACTCTTAGAACGCTGCATTTGCGTCACTTTTATGGTCAGAAAACTGTGGCTAGGCCCCAAACAACATAGGCTTTTCTTGCTCATCCTCTAGATGGCTGTGCCAGCCATTTTTTTCACAATCAAATGGAAAAAATTATAGCCAAAACATGAAAGTGACCTTCATGTCCTGAAGATAAAGTCTGTAGGATAAGGTGGATAATGCACTGTATGCTTCTTAGCAATGACCTTGTAGTTGTCTCTTTGCCGCAAATCAGAATTACTGGCTGCATATGTGAACGTTCCTGTTTGTTGTTTATATCAGTAGATAGATTTTGTAATGTACACAGAGCTGAAAGATTCAGTTTATATTCTTTTCGAATTCCTTATCCTCCTGTTTCTCATAGATTGGTTACGTACTCAGATTGCTTGAAAGAACTTGACCTAGATGACAATTTGATCGGCGATCTCGGAGGCCGTGAAATCATGGAGGGTTTGCAGCAGAGGAAAGAGAGCGGTTTGAATTCCATGAAGGTGTCTGTCACACACCGGATGATGATGCCGGACACATTCAGTACTATCCTGAAATTAGGCGCCGGTTTGAAGAAGAAGAAAAAGAAGAAGGGGAAAGGCAAAAAGGTGGGTTGTCTTTTCAAGAAATACAGCCATGTCAGTAAAATATGGAATATGAAGTTTTCAGTTTTCCCCATACCTACTTGAATTTTCAGGGTTTTGATCTTGATTTTTCTAAAGAGCGCCCTCTACTGGCCAAATGAGAATATTCTCAATCTCACTCAAAACTTTTTGGTTCTCGGAAGTTCATATTTATTAATCCATGTATGATAAAGAGAATATTATTCAGAAGTTGTGGAAAGTGAAGAAGCTTATTTTCTTTCAAGCAATATAAGTTTTTGCCATTACCATGCTTCAATCTAGAAAATGACAAAGGAAAAGGATCTTTTGCCAAGTTCAAAGTGCTAAAAGTAAATATTGCTACTTTTTGTGGATTAAGAGCTCTTCGTTTTTACAGTTTGGTGAACATAAACTGTTTATTTCAGTGCAGGGAAGTATGCAAGAATGCAAAAGTTCATATCAAAATTACTTCTCCATATTTGTGTACTGTCTGATCTCATTCATAGTAGCAAAGTAGAGGTCAGAGGTCCCAAGTTTGTTTGTTGAACTTGCATTCCGTTTCTCCACTGTCATCCTCCTTCTAAAATATATAGTGTGAACATTAGCATATATAAATAGCTACAATGGTAGTCAGTACACATTTATTCAAGGTAAAGTATTTATTTACCAAGCTTGAAAAAAACCATCATCCGAGCCAAACTAACATTTGAAAGAACATCTTGTAAAATTATAAAATAAAAATATAAAATCTCATCTCTGCTGACTGGAGCATTTGATATATCATTTCAACACTTGGAATTTTGTGATTTAAAATTTGATTTCCTTTTTTCTGTTACAGAAAAAGAAGTGATATGTAAATGTTGTCAACAGTGTACTTTTCTGTCGGAAGAATTAAGTAACGAGGCGGTGAAAATAAAAAAAACCTTGAAGACTGAATAAACAGGAACAAAATAGAGATGGTCAATTTCGATGAACTATCACCCTGATTTGAATATAATCTACATGCATATACATAAACAGTGCAAGAAGACTTGAGTAAACATGGACATGGAGCTGGTCATGCCAGATGACCTTTCACCCTAATTTGAATAAAATATACACGCATATATTTAAACAATGCCAAAAAACTGATTGCACCATTTACAAACAATTTATTTATTTGATGCAATTTCAGTATGTAGATAAGAGTAGTTTCAATTATTCTCCAAATGTTATTTTCAACACAACCTGAATAACTTCAAGACTTTAAGTAAAGGGATATAGTTTCCTCTCTCCCCCCTCCATTAAGACTTTTTATGCAAGTTTGCCACCACAGTCTATGCTCTAAATAGTGTTGTGGACATGGGGAAGTTTCTGTTGTTTTATCGCCTGTTCTACCCTATTTTCCTGTAAACGGATCCATAATTACCACTCATAACAATGGAATGGACCAAACTATTAAAAGGTGAAAGGGTAAGGCCATCCATAAATAAGCAGAAATTTGGAGAAACAAACAATATATCCACCCTTTGACATCATACAGGGCTCTAGGGTGAAGTTAGATGCAATTGACAAGCCTTATGTAAATATTTATGATGTAAAAGTTTATCAGAATACCAAATTTGGAGTTATGAATAGCAACAGGTCTATTTTTTTAAAAACAGCCGCTCTTAATATGAAGTTATATTTTTTGATTAGATGTAAGAGTACCATCATAATTTGTCAATTTCAACGAGTTCATTTCATTTATTATTCAAGAATTTACAGCAGTCTGTAAATAATGTATAGTGAGCTGTTCTATAGTGTTGTTTTGTAGAACTATGAGCTGTGCAGAAGGACAGGGAAAAAATTATAGTACTTAGTTGAAATGTAATAAATTGTACTTAGTTGAAATGTAATAAATTGTCAAGGCTGTTATCAACATAGCTATCAAATGGCCCTTACATGACTGTCACATGATATATGAGGGCTAACTTTCATGTAAATTGTCAAGTTTGTTATTGACATAGCTATCACATGACAGTTTCTTGACTGTCACATGATATACGAGGGCTCCCTTTATGTAAATTGTTAAGTTTGTTATTGACATAGCTATCACATGACAGTTACTTGACTGTCACATGATATACGAGGGCTCCCTTCATGTAAATTGTCAAGTTTGTTATTGACATAGCTATCACATGACAGTTTCTTGACTGTCACATGATATACGAGGGCTCCCTTTATGTAAATTGTCAAGTTTGTTATTGACATAAGATCTCGCATGACAGTTGCATGACTGTCTCATGATCTACGAGGGTTCACTTTCATGTAAATTTTCAGGGGTTTGTGGTTAAGCCACCCCAAAACATATATCTTAAAAAATTACAGAAATTTTGTATCATATTTCTCTCCAGCCATTTACATTAAAAAAAAATAAACCAATCCTCTACAGTGAAACTCAACAATGTTCAGTGATGATTGCTTGCCGCTAGCCAAATTTTGACCATCACTGCGTCAAATTATATATGTATCATGCTGTCAGGCTCACAGATTGTATTTATTTGCACATCAAACACTTCATGACGGAACAATAACTCCTTGAATTTTAATGAACTAGTATAGACTAGAAAAAATACATTTTTCCATTTTGTATGTTCTTCATTGGTGAAAATTTATTCTGGGCATGGTGTTGACAATCACCCAAGCATATCTCAAAGGTCTACAATGGTTTTGTCTTTTTTTTTTTTGTGAAGCATGTATAGTTTTGAAAGAGCCTGTCACTGCTGTCTCGTTAGTTATGCATGCACTTGTATGACAATAAGGGTGAAATGTATCTGAACCACATTTCTCACATGGCAGTGTAGTTGCAACTTGTCACAAAAATGTCACCCCTGTCCCCTTCCCGATCAGCCTCCGTGACAGTCCTCTGACTGAAACGCAAAGAACAGATCATCTAAAGAAACAGATTTATCTGGGAAAATAAAAAAAAGCCACCAGAACAGTGTGAATTGGTACAATAAAAGTCTTGAAACCTGGCATTTATCTTCAAGAAGATAGACCACACAGGCATCTGAAGGTGTACCACTATTAAATTATATATATATATATATATATATATATATATATATATATATATATATATATATATATATATATATATATATATAGACCAGTTTATACACAAAAGTAGCCTCTAAAAATGTCCACCTCCTCACCAGTAGGGGGGAGATTAAATCTTGTAGATAGGGAAACGTAATCTCCTGAAATATATTGCACATTTGATTGAAAGTGCAAAAATTTAATAAAGTTTTGATGCACACGTGTGATTTTATCAATTTGTGCTACTTGCCATGGAGACAATATAACGCTGCAGTATTCAAGATGGCTTCTCACGTGGCTCACATACAGAAACCTTAGTGTGGAGATGTTTGAAAAATAAGTGCATGTACACTAAATGAAACCCATCACTTTAAAAGCTTCCTGACAATACTATCAATATGAGTATTAAAACACATCTGTGTGTGTGTGTGTTTATGTGTATACACACACATATGTCCTTGAAGGAAATCACAGATATTATCACTTTGTACTTAAATAATTTGTTATTATATACACATATATTATATCTATATATCTATATATATATATATATATATATATATATATACACACACACACACACACGCACACACACCAGTATGTGTGTATGAGAGTGTGTGTGTGTATCTTCATTCTCAGTTCTTTAATTGATAATTTGATAATTCAGGACATAACATGATCTTGGTCGATAACATTTAACCTTTTCTCATCTTGAATATTCCGATATTCGGTGTTTTTCATTAGCTCGGTCCGTTCTTTCCGATACTTGTACTCGACATGGAAATACAGCAGGAGTCCCACTAGCAGGCAGGCAATCATGATATAGAGCTTCACCGAGACGCACAGAAACATACTGTATGCAAATGCCACTGCGTAGCCTAGAGACTCCCACAGGATGTGGTTGGAGTAGGCCGCTTCCTGCCTGCTGCTGAACAGCACGCCGTACAGAGCTGCGAGGGGAAAATAGAAATACTTTAACATCAAGGTAGCACGTGCCTCGGGGACAGATATTCGGACTCCTAAACTTTTCCAAATCTTTTCCGATCTACCACTTGTTGGGGGATCATTTTGAAGCCCTTGGAGTCAGAAAAACTTTCACCTTCTTAGTTTTTTGAAAATTGAAAGTTTTATTTTTCTTCATAGAGTAAACTAAGGATGGCAGCCATATTTAATTTCCAATATCAGTAAATCGTGGGTAATTTGTTTCTCCAGTACCAAAATTTGCACCATGACCCCTTATTTTGATTTTTGATTTTGAAAGAGCATGGCTGAAAGAGTCCTTGAGGAAAGTTTATGCAAAAATTTAAGTCTTTCACTTTCAAGGCACGTACAACCTTAAAAGTACAAGCTTTGATACGTGTGGATGTTATTTTATCCTGTCATTCTGTGTTAGATGAGTGAAATGTCACTATGGCTAAAGGGGTGGCATGATACAAGCTGTTACTCAGATATTGTAACTGAGATCAGTCTCCGATGATGTCTCCTGTTTGTTGTTTTTCCTTTGTTAACAAATTACATACATGGAGTGAATACCAACCCAGACAGCAGCCTAGCTTGTGTATTGAGAAAGTTATACTTGAATATTTTTTTCCGGGCAGAGTGTTTGATCAGGCAGAGTGTGTGTGCTCTTCTGGCCTTCATTTAAAATTTTATTTATTGCTTTATTTCAAACAAACAAACAAACAACAAACATACGAACAAACATCTTCATTTTTCATTCATGTTGTTATTTACTCGTTGTTATTTGTTAACAAACAAACAAAAAACAAACCAAACATACAACCAGAAACATTGGAGACTGAGTTCCCTGTACTGAGATGTGTTTTGGCCTGCTTTAAACCAAATTCCTGTTTTCGTTGAACTTAACTGGCCCCATTCCATCAGAAAAGAAGAACGGTCGCAGTGAAGTTGGGATAGAAGTTTCAACCTTTGCTGTGTTAAATATTTGGCTATTAAAAACCAAAAGTCGGTGTGAACTTGTTGAACTAATAAATGCCTCAAAAACTGAAATGCTTTAACTTATTGCTGAAACTTTCTTTAAGAAAACTTTCAATCATTCTCTTACCAAATTAAGAGTAAAAATCAGGAGTCGCCGTGCAAAGTTTGATTCTAGAGACAAAAAAACTACCTTTGATTTTTCAGTTTGATGTTTGAAATTCAAAATGGCTGCCATCCCTGCGTTAACTCCATTGGGAAAATAAAATTCCTGATTTTCACAAAAATAAGACAGACAGTACTTGCTCCGAGAGATTAAAAATGAACCCCGACGATTATACAAGAGCTAGATCAGAAAAAATGTTAATATTTGAGACTGAATATCTGTCCCGAAGGCGCATTCTACCTCAACAGACGATCTTTACCTTGCTATTAAAGGGCCAAATAAAACATTGTGTGTTTCTGTTAACATGCCTCCCAAAATAAGGATAGGTAGGTCAGAGGGTTTTTTGTTTGTCTTTCTGTTCGCTGAGAACCATCACATACAGTAAAATCTAAAGAATTTCCTTGATTTCATGTTTTTGAAAATTCGGAAAAAGTCTAGGGTCGGCGGGTTTTTCTATAATGGTAGATTGGTTACTGGAAACACACATTGTTTTTTGATATTTGGCCTGAACCGTGCCAGACACGATATTGATATGCTTCTCCGAAACTTGTAAAGCCATCGTGTTTTTTATTTCATCATTTGTGTGAAAATCATTCATGTGTTGAAAAGATTTTGCATATTTCAACAGTGTTTTTGCTAAGGTTGGGGAATATTGGTAAATGATTTGGGAACCCTGGTAACATTGCTGCTGTCACTCTATTGATTGCATTGATATACCAAGGGGAACCCCGGTAAAATGACTGGGGAACCCTGGTAACATTTACCTGCTTTACCACCCTTAACAAAAACACTGTTAAAGATTCAATTATGGGAAATTTGATCTCACAATGTTCAAAACACTATTTAGCGAAGCATCCTTTTACTTAATGAAAAAAAAAACCAATCAGAGGTTGAAGGTGTTACTGGGTGAGCATGGATCCCTGAATATCAGAGATAATAAAATATATCAATTTCTAAATAACAGTGCTTAACTATCGCTAGTTATACACATAATACAGAACTTAAGTTTCGATGTTAAACATTACTAACTGCTTACTGCTCAGTTGCGTCCGCCATATTGCATCAGCCAGGCCCCACACGGCCGCAAGCCAGAAAAACACCACCAGATTACCGCGTGTTGTTGGGTCCCATAGCAACAAGGTGATGAAGAGGATTAGGTTGATCAAGGCAGCTGTGGTTACCAAGGCGACTCTACCCGTGTACTTAGCAACACGGCCGACCAGCAGCGAGAAGATTGTATCGCCCACACCATAACAAATTAGAATATATCCAACCATGTCAACGCCTAATGCACAGGAAATATATGACTGAAAAAAAATATTGAATTATTACGAAGAAATCTTACTCGGTAATGGCAATTAAACAGGAATGTTGAATTTTCCTCTTTAAGATATGATATAGGCAGTTGTGATGGTTAAGTTTTGATTGGTTTGTTTTTTAATATACAGTGTCTTTGAATCATTTTACTTTGTTATAGGAGATAGGAACGGGTGGATTGTCTTTCCTATTCATATTTCTCCCAATTCATATACTTGACAAACTTTCTTTTCAAAAGAAAGTGAGGTGTTAAAGCCGCACTTTTCAATCCCAGGTTCTCGCATTAGTGGAGTTCTCCTCCCAGTCAAACACTTGGCCAGTACGATGTTTGATTTCTATAACATTAATTACACAAACTGATCTCAATGTTTTGGCGCCTTTTGTTAGTCCCGCAAACTGAGTTTATACAAGCGTTTGATTGACGGTCGGTTCAAATCGCCAACGGTCATGATTCCCCACCAACAACGCTCGAATTTCCTAAAAAATCGTCGTCCAGTCACGTTAGAATTGAATATAACCACTGAGTTTGATCGGTAGCAGCTTGGCGCTGACCACTTGGCAGTCTGTCTGTGTTTTTGCGGCCAGAAAAAACTAAAAAGTGGCATTTTCTGGAGTGTGTGCCCGCGTGTTGCCTGTTCGATGTCCACTTACACAATGAACACCGCCATAGCTTTGGGCCCTTTTAAAGGGAGGCTCCGCCTTTAAAATCATAGTGACATTAGTGTACACGGAATGAGCCAGGGCTGTACTAGTATACGCTCTACAACGGCCTTTCCATACTTCAGAGGATTATAGCCTTACCTTTGTAAAATCGCCGGCAACGAAGGCCTGATCTAGCCCACCGTAAAAACTCATTGGTATTATAAAAATCATGCGTTGAGTTTTCATCAGTTTCAGAGTGGAGAGAAAGAGCTGAAATTTTGATTTTTTGGTGTTATTTTTTTTCCCAGGTTTCTTTAAATTGTCCAACCCTATTGTAATTAGGCCGACGGCAATAACACCGCCAAACAGGAACGCTCCTAAGAGAATGTTTTTCACATCGTCTGGAGGGGGGTTACAATACGTGGTTTCATTCCCACTCGTCCTTTGGCAATCCTTGGCCCCGCAGGTGTACGTGTATGTCGCCCTGCTGTCGGCGGTGGAGTTGTTCTCGGAGCTTCCACTCTGCAGAACGGTGGACGAGAGGAGACTTCCCCAAACCATGCTGCTCTGGAAGAACATGAAAAAGATTCCGAAGAAACGGTTGACGACGGCGTCGGAATCGTCTCGGCTCAGTGCTGCGTATCGGATGCCCGTCGTGGTCGTGTGGGTGAACTGGGCGGCCCATAGTGGCGCAGCTGCCGCTCCCAGCAGTGCTGCGGCAGGTATCAAGGTGTACCACTGCGGATAGAAGTTCATTGCGGTGTACAGTACAAAGCACGACATACAGGCCGCTATGGTCCATTTCGCATCTAGGTACCTAATTGCAAGTGGCGGCAAAAATAAGCACGACAGCACCATGCAAAAATAAACGGTCGCCAATGAAGCCAGTCCAAGCCCCTCGATGCAATTAATCGTGCTTTGTAAGTTTTGCAAGCCTCTGAAAGCAGTGAACAAGAAAAGAAAAGCAGCGCTGGTCACAAGAAGATTTTTCTTCATCAGTCGTTTTCTACTTCGCCTCTCCTTCGCGTTGAGATTGTTATCAAGTTGTTTCTCGTCGCCGGAAAGCAACGTTTCGAATTTTCCGGCCACGGCGTCCTTGTCACGGTCGAAGTCACCAACCCCATCACACTCCGACCCTCGCTCGCCCTCCTCAGCTTCATTACAAGAGCAGGCAACCTCCGAAATAGATCCCATTTCAGTCTTGGTGCTTCTGAAAAGTGAGACGAAAGAACGATACACCTTTATTTGTACAAAACTAGCTTCCCATTCTTAATGAAGCGGTGAAACTTTAATTAGCTGATGAAAAAATATGTGAGGGTCTGAAGGACGACCATATTTCAGAGACAGTAATCGAGGCGGAACTTACTTTAAACAGATTTTGACCTTACTTATAGCATGTGTCCATAAGCTTTCAATTGTTTTTGGTATGATGATGTCTAAAGTAAGTTTTGTGTATTACATCAAAACTACGCCTGTGAAATTCTAGTTAATTTCAGCGTTTATAAACCCGTTCAATGAAAACTAAAAGAATGATCACGCAGTTACTAAGCATAGGCCGTTACTCTAGCGTCTTTCTTTTAATTAGTCTTTGAATCATAAACTGCTAAATTTTTGAAATGTTTTTTTCCTAAACATAAAATTTTTCCCCAGTCATTGATATCAATATTCTTGACCGCAGAGTGACGTCAGTAGGTGAAACGGACGTGAGAAAGTTATGTCATTTATGTATGTTGAAACTTTGAATATCGGTTTGGTGGTTGAAAAATCAGAACTTCATTTATTTGTTTTCACCGCGCTGTGACGCTAACATGACGTGAGAACCCGTAAGTACCCGGATGGCCCGCCGTTGAGAATAGGCAAGTGCTGTTTGTCTTCGTGACAATCGTTTTCAAAATGTTTAACTTTTGCGGGTTACTGAAAGGGAGACTACTTGAAAACTTTATGTCTACGTTTGAATTTTTGACATCAACAAGGAATGTACCCGAGAGCCAACGTAACACAGACCAGCAGTTTGATAAATCGTTACACGACACGTAATTTTTTTGCCAGATGCTGTCTTCCCTAGCATCTGTCACCTGTGATTCAACACTTTATCAGCTTGTATGACCCAACTCCGACAAAACCCTGGAGGGCTTACCGACTATAGCTATAAATGCCAGTGCACACAGGTCGACGCCCTGAATTTGCGAGATCAAGGCATTCAGACACCCACGTGATGGAAGCAGTGCATGTACATCATCCCACTGGTGAGAAAATCGGCACACAAGCATGACGTCATTGACGTAAATTTGACGTCATGGAAATCGGTTCTTGGGCATATGAGCTAAGACCCACTAAAACACTCAAAAAAAAACAAACAAAAAAGGCATACATGGTGTTACTACATTGAAAGAAGAGAATTCAATACAACTCCGTTCTCAACGGACAGCGTTATGGAACTTGACACACCCAAAGAGCCGCATACTACCGTAAGGGGATACAGTCGTCGGAACTGCGCTCAAAGGTCGTATGGGACCCATACGACCAATGCAAACACTGTATCCAAGGTACAATTGTGATTGGTGAAAGTTAAAACACGTCTGTCATTAGTATAAATTTAAATGTTGCAGCTATGATGATGAGGTGTATCTAGATATCGTGCACGAAATACATTGTTTGTAAACAAGAAAGTGGCACAGGCGCAGTTCCGACGACTGTTTCCCTTTAAAGTTATCCGGTCACGCGAAGATTTCCATATATCCATATTCATACACGGCAAAGGAGGCGATCCGACGTCAGTAGCACCTTAGGGTCTCGCAAACGATATTCGTCTAGAAATTATGATAAATAAATGTAATGTATGTTAAACATTTTTATTATACAAGCCTTACCTGCGCCATGAGTGTGCCTATTGGTATTAAAGCGCAGTGGTCGTCGCGCTGCGCGTGCGCGATTATTTTGTTGATAAACATGAATTTTTGTAAACATAAGTCTTCTCAACTTCAATCTGAGTGAGATGGGCGCGGTCCCCCACTTTGTTAACGCCTTTGTAAGACTCAACATCATGCAATAGTAAAATATTAAGATTGGAAACGAACTTCAGTGGTGTATTTCTGTTTGTAATCTCACGTGTGGCTACAAACATTGTGACACTACACTGCACTCGGCACATTATGTCGCTGAGTTTACTGCACCCAGTCACAGTGAACAAATGGGTTTGATCGCGCGCGGTCACGCTGGTTGTACAGTACAGTAAAAATACATCACTAAAATGATCAACATCGTATGTAGACTAACAACAAGCACAACGCCTAACACGAAAATTACACTCAAGACCACGATCGGCAAGCCAAAGCAGGGCACGGGAGATGCTGTTGCTTCGATAAGGGAGACGGTCACCGCGTTGACGTACACAGATAAGAGAATCCGGTCCCACAACCTACTGGCCCCACGACGACTTGGCCCACGACCCACTGTTGATCACCATTTCTAACTTCTTCTAGTAATACTATACGTGGCAATAGTCAAATGACAGGAAACAATAGACAAACGAGCGGGTCTTCGCGGCATTTGGCAGAAAAATTGCACGGCTATACACATAGGGACGTATATATCGAGAGATCCTGTGCACGGTCATGGCAGTGATCCAACGGCTAGCTAGTGTTGGCCTACTGGTGCTACGGAAACTTCGCTTTTGTACCTCCTGATCGCCGGGTAGGTCTGAATCCCCTTTCAAATGAGTTAACCCCCCACATAGCAAGAAGACCTATTGAAAGGTCCTTCTCTTGACTTGATACCTGTGCTCGGAATTCTCGTTTGCATCCCCCAACGGGATAAACTTCGTAGTGGAGTTGGATTCTCCACAGCCGAGTGTAGCGCCCAATATACCCGGTTCTCTTGACACGGACGTTCATGCAGACTACAGAACAAATTCTTCTTGCTGCAGCCGTCATTGCTCTGACAGCTGTAGATTTCTGTAGCCTGCGTTATCAATTGTACTCCTGTTGGACCTCTTGAAATGAAAGCTCTCGTTCTTGCTAGCGATGTCGTAGACTACAGCCCAGACATTGATAGTCTGTTTGCATATACACGCGTACAGGTAACGGCTCCATGGCTCGAGCGATAACAGTAGCCGAGCCCCATTCAACTGATTCAAGAAAATCATGATCAAATGTGATCTCAATCCAGCGTGAAATTACCAGATTTGGTAAGTTGGTATGCTTGTGACAGATCAGTCGCAATTTTAACAAGTGGCAAATATCGCAAACATTATAATCAACCCGTAACGTATAGTGAGGCATTATTGGATATGTTGACAGCTGGGGGGGGGGGACCCCCTCAGGAGCATGCGCAGCGCGACGACCACTGCGCTTTAATATTTATCCCTGCATTGTATTACAA
This sequence comes from Ptychodera flava, assembly GCF_041260155.1. Taxonomy (NCBI): domain Eukaryota; kingdom Metazoa; phylum Hemichordata; class Enteropneusta; family Ptychoderidae; genus Ptychodera; species Ptychodera flava. The sequence goes on from NC_091946.1 coordinate 24,210,103, forward strand.
AGAAAACAGTCCACATGTCCTCCCTGATCTCCTACATTAATTCGTTCTACCGATCACCAACGCGGAGGCTATATACGTTCATGCGAGATATGGCCGGCCATTGACCTTGGCCGTTCATCGGCGGCGAACAAACGGTTTGAGACGTAATAAGGGCAAATATTTTTGCAGTCTGTGAGCGGTTGCTGCGTAGCCCAGCCATACCTGACTGTCTGTATGGGGGAGTGGCAGGGCTACACCCGATCCGCAGCAAGTGAGAGGTTGAGTGATTCGGGTAGGCATAGATCAGAATCGAGTTGATTTCGGCCGAAAATAGTCAGAATAGTAGTTTTTCGTGCGCGGTCCAAATTTGGATAGCATGTCGCCGGTTTTGTCTATGGACCTTAGGAGGGATGTGTGGTGGGACATGTGGGAGGGGCCGTGTAACGCCGGGAACACAGCATTGTACGCGGGGCTAGCGGTGCGACCAGATGACGATTGGTCAATGGGTAGTAAACTAGTTAGTATACGTATGAAGAAGGGACGATCGATGTGGTCCCATCGATCACCTTTCACATTTTCTGCTTCCACGTCTAGGCTTTGTGATGTTCGAAACGGCGGACCGAATTTCGTGGGAGAAGAGGAAAAATGCAGAACATATGCAATACATACCCCAACGGCTCACACGGTAGCTCAGCCAAGTTTGCTGTTCACTTCGCAGAGTTTCCGGGTGACCTCTCTACTTTTGCCATGTGCGCCCTCTCTCGGGACACATCGTCCACGCTGTGTTCGAGGTCCTGTCAACTGATCCAGTGCACATGTAGTGTAGTCCAGTGAAGTATTGCATGTACCGAAAATATTATTATTTTAGATTTTGTTCAAAATTATCGCACGCAACACCATGAGTTACGTGAAATTTCTACAAAACTCTTGCTACTGCATTCTCAACAAACGTCTCACACACAATGTGTTACGCTCGTAGTTACGGGAATTACGAGTTGAGGTACCAGTCTGGATCGTAATGCTTTCAGTAACTGAAGCCGGCACAACATGTAGATGTAGATTGTAGCACAACTATATCTTTATTCAAGATGGCTCGTGACACGCCACTCCTCCAATTCTGACCTGTCTTGTACATTCACTACAAAGTTTTGCACCTTTTCTAAACTTACATTTACTACTAGATTATTATCATCATACATTTGTCATCACTTGGAACAGTCTTTGACTGTTTCTTAAGAGTAAACAAGATCACACCATGGAATCAAAGGCTAATTAGACATTATTTGTGTTGATTTTCCAGTTATGATCAAAAATTAATTATGAATATCGATAACTTATTAATATGAATGTTACAGAATGATAAAATCTTGCTTTTTTACAAACAATGTCGTCTATTTTGTGTAAATACCTTCAGGAAACCCATTGTTGTTATAATTATAATATCAATAAATTATGATTATGTTTAATAAAATCATATTTTACACATTGTAATCTGCTTATATGAACAACCCTCTGGAAACCCTTATTTAGTTCACAATCTATGCCAAAATATACAAGTCACACCATGACCCATGTTCAGTCTACGGCGAAAGTGTGCAGTCTACGGCGAAAGTTACTACACAGTGTATACACTGTATTCAAATATTATTATTATTCAGTGTATTCAAATATTATGAATTTTGTTCATTAAAAATTAAGGAGATAGAACTTTCAAAGGAACCCATACGAACCCATGACCAACTGACTACTGACGCTTCAGGCCAGAGAGAGAGAGAGAGAGAGAGAGAGAGAGAGAGAGAGAGAGAGAGAGAGAGAGAGATAATATAATATATTGTTTAAAGACCACTACACACCTTGTCTCAGTGGTCTGTACATTACAGAAAATTGCTGGAAGAACAAACAAATTCGACGAAAATACGAAATAACTCAGGGGAAAGAGTTTAATTAAAAACCAATCGATAAAAACAAGCAAGTTTAAACTAGAACAAGGATCCCACCTAAAAACAGCAAAGAAAGTATTTTAAAAAATCTCACCAAAAATGATAAAAAATAAATAAAATATAAAAAATGCAGGTAAAATTATATCCAAGTCAGCAATAGCATTGACGAAAAATAATGGTTTTAAGAGACTTCTTAAGAAGAACGAATTTCTTTATCATCCGAAGTTCGGGCGGCAAATCATTCAACAGTTTAGGGGCATACACGCTAAAAGCTCTGTCGCCATATGTTCTAGAAAGTTGTTTCCCGCAATCTTTGACAGAAAAGGGATTCAATCTTACATCGACACTCCTTCTTGTATTGTGTACTGGGCTATCAATTGTTACTAGTTCTGATAAGTAATTTGGAACCAATTCACCTTGATGGACAATTTTAAAAACCAGACAAAGAATTTTAAAACGGATTCGTTCTTCTACTGGGAGCCAATGTAACTCCTTGAGTGTAGATGTCATATCAATGTGACGGTCCATCTTCCGTCCAGTTAACTTGCTCAATTTATATGCAGGTAGGCCAAAAAGTAGACTGTTACAATAATCTAACTTCGATGTGACAAAAGCGTGAACCAATTTTTCAGCACTTGACTGGTCTAACAATTTTCGAATTTTACTTATCCGCCAAAGTGAATGAGATGCCACCCTACACACGTAGCGAATATGCTCGTCCATGAGACCGAACGAGTCAAGCACAACGCCAAGGTCACGTACAACAGTTGATGGCGAAATCGTGGCCTCACCTATTCGTACATTAATTGAACCAAATTGTGGACCAACCGTACAATTTCGGGGTGTAAACCAGACAACTTCTGTCTTCCCGTCATTAAGTGCCAACTTATTGCACGTCATCCAATTACGAATTTCATCAACGCATGCCTCTATGCGCTCAACAATAGTGGAGCTGGCAAGGATGTCACAAGCAATGTACAATAATGCAGAATCATCTGCATAAGCCATGCATACGACGTGTGATGATATCCTCAATCGGAGTCATGTACAAAGCAAACAAGACAGGACCCAATACTGAACCCTGAGGTACACCATACTTTAAAATGCATTTGTTAGATAACATCGACTTGACAGAGACCTGTTGTGTTCTACCTTTCAGAAAGGATTCAAACCATTTTAAAGCAACCCCTTGAATACCAAAACGAGAGTGTAACCTACCCAGGAGAATGTTATGGTCAATGGTGTCAAATGCCGCTGACAAATCCAAAAGAGCCTGGACGACATGATGGTGTTTATCCAGAGCGAGCATGACATCGTTCATCATGCGTATAAGTGCAGTTTCGGTGCCGTGCCCCTCGCGATAAGCAGACTGAAAACGACCATACAGAGAATTTTCGGACAGATAACGATTTAAACGAAAAAAGGCACACTTCTCCAAAAACTTGTCCGGAAAACTACAATTTGATACAGGGCGATAGTTTTTCATTGTATTACAATCAAGTCCACTTTTCTTAATGAGTGGACGAACAATGGCTGTTTTGCAATCAGTTGGAAAAACACCAGACGAAAAAGAAGAATTTAAAATACGGAGCAGAAATGGGGCTAGTTCAATTACACATGCTTTAATCAGCTGTGTGGGCATTGGATCCAGTTGACACGATTTAGAAGGTATCTTACTAACAATAGAAATTACATCATCAATACACAAAGGTTCAAAAAGGGAGAGCGAGTTCTGATACAAGAATGGTTCAATACTAAGAGGACTAGCATTTTGAAGATTTTTGCGAATGTCTACTATTTTCTGTTCAAAATACGTTGCAACGGCAGCTGGTAATTGAGATAGTTCATGATTATTTGGGAGAATGTCGGAAGCAGATTTCTTTGCACCGGAAATGTCATCAACAACTCGGAACAGTTCCTTGGTATTTGCGTTTTTCAATTTTACTTCGATGAAAAGACGCTCTCTCCAAATTCAACTTTCTGTTATACTCAACATGAGCAGCAATAAAAATCTGTCTGTCAATTTCAAGTTGAGAAGAACGCCACTTTTGTTCATGTGATCTCAGAGCCTTACGCTTAGCCAGTAGGTCTTCTGTAAACCATTCGGCACGCGGTTTCTGCACAATGGTTCTCTGATTGGCAGGAGCATGCAAATCCACCAAACTTTTCAATGTAGAAAAGTCTACAAACTGGTGTCGATCTGAACACAAGCCGTTTTAATAAATGTTCTATTGATGACACGAATTGTAGAAAGTATTTAGTATTACATAACTTATATTCATGGTAAAGTTCTGAGCAGTGAAGTTATCCTGTCATCTTAATGCTTATGACATTTTCCCATACATGTAAACATTTGTTGTTTTTAATGACATAGTTTTCATGCGGTTGAAATAAACGAAATAAAAATCCGCCTCACCGCATAATTTTTTTGCAAGAGATCTAAAAATAGTAAGCCAATGCACACGCCTTTTAGCGTAAGCTTCCTGTGTGTCCGCGGACCTCTCGCGAAGTATCACGATCACCATGGAAACAAAGATAAATCTACAGGTTGCCACGGCAACCGCTAGGCTGATTTAATTTGAATTGGCATCATCATGGTATAAAGTGACTACGCGTGTACGCGTAACAGCGAAATAGCTCACGAGCTGTCTCCGGAAAATGAGGCGGCCCAGCATGCTGCGAATTTTGTTCGGCTTGACCCTCGTACCTTTCCTTTTTTCGCTGAGGTTTTTGGCCTCGTTTCCCCTTTGGGATCCGCGCCAAGCAGAACTCAGCTCTTACGAGAGCGGGCCGACGGAAAACTTCATCCCCACTGTGAACGCCGCGAAATCGACGGGGCGTGATGAAGCAAGCGCAGTCGCACGTGTGAACGTTCTCATCCAATCACGATTTCGAACCGGATCGACGCTGATCGAGCGATACTTTACGAAAGATGCCAACTTTTTCGGTGTCCACGAACCGGGACTCATGCTGCAACGTGACTTTGGCCTGCGTCTCATGGACGACAGCCGTGGAACGTTGGAGACAATCCGAGAGAAGCTGCTCGTTTTCATGCACGATATTTATCACTGCAATTTCAGCAGCCATGATTATCTCTTCGCAAGCCTGAACAGGAACGAGTTTCACCTAACCAGGACTTATTTGACAGGTTTAGAGAGACCTGTTACCGACGATGTCATCAGACCGGTTTGTAACGCTCGGCCAAACAAAATCATCAAAGTGTGTCGGATGTTCAGTATTTTTGAATCAGAGCAGCTAATTCGTCGGAACAATGTCAAGGTCATATTTTTGGTGAGAGATCCACGTGCCATGATAGCGTCGAGGATGGCTTTTACCAACAGTAACACTCCGGAAAAGATGTTCGACAGCGATAAATACGAGCAATTCAGACTTGAGCGGCGAACAGAACGCATAGCCACAGATTACTGCCAGTGGTTGAGAGAAAACTACATAGCGCCCTCAAACGTTCCCGATTGGTTAAAGGGCAGGTATCTGATGGTCAGGTACGAAGATGTGGAGTCGCAGCCGGATGCCGTCAACAGACTCTATGATTTTGTCGGCGTGCGAATGCGCTTCGCCGTTTCCCGCCTGATTCCCAGGATAGATGTCGGCAACAATGCCGAAAGATGGCGACAGAATATGAGAATAGAGGAGGTCATGCGAGTTCAGGAATTGTGTGGACGGTCGACATTTGACAAATTTGGATATAAGACTGTTGGCGGCCTTGCGGAGTTACTCGATAATACCACGAGCCTGGTGAGCGGCCCGTCCGAGGAGAAGTTCAGTCATCGGTGACAATTTGCCACTGGGGTTATGGGTCGCACCATTGTTTTGTTATTCGATATCAAGTTCCAAAGCGCTTCATTTTTTGAGTTACTGTGGTTTTACGATAAGGCCAAAAATAAATAAATAAATAAATTGTGCTGTTCCGATAACATGGTTTTCAAAAATAGGGTAGATAGGTCGGCAGGAATTTTTTCCCCAAATATTTTTATTTTTAAATATTCATTTTTCAGGGGTTCAGGGCGGTCAAATACTGATCAAAACATTTCCAGAAAAAATGTATCATACTTATGAAAGGGGGAAGAAAACCATAAAAGACATCCTCGTTCAAGTAAAAATCAAATGCCAAGTAACGAACGCGTGATTTTACGGAGTTTTTCTTTCTTTTTATTTTTTTACTTCCATGTTTACGTAGCTTAGAAAGTTTAGGGTCGAGTTATCAGAACAGTAAAATTTCTTTGTTTGGCCTAAAGCTGGGTGTGCAGATGCCGTTAACAATCCGTAATCGCGTACTTATTATTGTCACTGCAATGGTCGGTTGGCAATAGAGAGGTCAACCTTGCTGACCTTTGGCTCACCTCTCCTGCACAAACCTTACTATATATGAACTGTATTCTGAACGCGAAACAATGATTTTAACATCGGGTATTTTGTATTTTGATATTGCATAAATATTACACGTTTAGGATGCACTGCCTATACCTGGAAGCTGGAGCCCATTTTGTCATAAGAGGCCTGCATTTACAGTATTATAATATTGGAATACTTTGTATGTTGCCTTTGCACCACTGCATGAATCAGTGTCGAAATTATGATATAAGTTTGTATGATACAAATTTTGCCTCTTTTGAATTATACATTTATTCATTAATTTAGTGCATATATTGTATACAATAACTAGAGGAAACATGAAGGAACGAGCGATGAGCAAGGCGAAGGTCGTCATGTGACCGTGGGCAAGCACTTTGTACAGTCCACGTGTATGTAATCCCGCTTTGGCTTTGCCCTTCAGTTTCGCTAAGATGCTCGAGAAATTGATGAGACCTCGACCTAAGGCCGAATATCAAAAAATTGTGCTGTTCCAATAACCCAACCTACCTGATCGTTTACCTGCCGACCCTAGACTTTTAAGAGCTATGTGAACACAAAAGTGAAAAAAGAAAGAAAAAAAACCATAAAATCACGTGTTTGTTTACCTGGTATTTGATTTTTGCTTGAACGAGGATGTCTTTTATGGTTTTTTCCTCATATATCTATGATACCTTTTTCTGGAAATGTTGTGGCTAGTGTTTGACTGCCCTGAACACCTGGAGTGAAAAATGCAAATTGAAAAATAAAACTATTTTGGAAAAAAAAAATCCCGGCCGACCTACCTACCCTATTTTTGAAAACCATGTTAAAGGGAAAAAGTCGCCCACTTTTCATAAGAATTGTGTTTGATACGAGATACTATTTATATTGTTTGACATGTTGAAAGATACTGAATTAATGGGTGACCATGCGTATATTCGATACCAGTTTTAGACACGAGATATGAAACCATCGCGAAAATGAATTAACGGTCATGACCATTATATAATTCATTTAAGTCTATTGGTCTGTTAGTGGCAGTTTTGAGGTAGTTTTTGAGTGTTGGCTATAATGTGAAAGACAAGAATTCGGACGTAAATGTCTCTCTAAAATTGTTATTTTGAGGAGAAAAGGCATTTGCGGTCTTCTCAGAGTAACTGTAGAGGGCAGTATTCACAAATGCATAATATGAGTTTTATGGTGTGATGGATTGATCGATATCACCGAATCACAGTCACTCTATCTTTACAGCGCATTGCATAGGGTATATTTACCAATCTGACCTGAGTCGCAACTGAAAAATGACCTGAGGGCAGTGCTGCCCTCAGGGCTGCTCAGAGCGGAGTAAACATGCATGGGCACAACATTCAATGACGTCACAAATTATTTGAAAATAGTCCCAGTCCGCATTACATTACATACCAATCTGCCCTGAGGGCAACAATATATATGAGCTGCCCTCAGAGCAGACAGACATTTCCTATCTTTACAGCGCATTGCATAGGGTATATTTACCAATCTGACCTGAGGGCAGCAATATATCAGAGCTGCCCTCGGGGCAGACATAGATTTCCTATCATATTTACCAATCTGACCTGAGGGCAGCAATATATCAGAGCTGCCCTCGGGGCAGACATAGATTTCATATCCTATCTATTAATTTGCCCTGAGCAGCAATATATATGAGTTGCCCTCAGGACAGATATATATTCCTAATCTTTACAGCATTGCATAGGGTATATCAGAGCTGCCCTCAAGGCAGACATACGAGACAGACATAGGGTACTTGCCCGCGCTTACGCAGACTTGGACTATTTTCAAATAATTTGTGACGTCACTGAATGTTGTGCACATGTTTACACCGCTCTGAGCTGCCCTCAGCTCATTTTTCAGTTGCAACTTCTGCCGCCTGCACAGTGACTCTATCAGATTCGGCCTTTGATGAGACTGTAACAATTATCGTTTTTTCATTTTTGTTTTATAAAGCAATTAAATTTTCTGATACTTCACCCAAAGTATGTCATGAAATACGAATTATTTAAAGCCCCTGTAGCTGTAACTCTTAAAATTTGTCGACCTGAAAAAGGGTTTTATTTCCCTGGTTTTATTTAAATTCTACAGATTTAAAGGATATAGTCTTTTGCCTCTGAAAAATTGGACAAGTAACTTTAAATTTTAACAGTTATTTTGATTTCCTGCCAAAATAACTGGTAATATTACAAAGAAAACATAGAATATGGTGTCCCAGTAGAAAACATTCAGCACTATGCATTATATTGGACTACTCTTTTGTTTCTGTGAAGATTCCAATGCATATATGCACTACGTAATGTGTTTTTGCTTTATTTGCATGAGGGCGCCATTTTATGTTTGGGCAAACATTTATTTATCTTGCTCAAAATTGCACATGAAGTCACAGTGGACAGTTTATTCTACCTGTATAAAAACCCCTCAATGAGTGCATTCCCTTGAACTTGTTTTAGTTTGGAAGTCAAATCACAAAAAAATAATGGTAAAAGATACAGCTATCGGGCCTTTAATGAACTGTTTTGTTAGTACAACAGACTCTGTATGAACTAAAATATAAGGCTAAACGTTCAGTAAGGCCATTTAGATAAAATTCTTTGTTTGCTGTCCTTGGATTTTTGAAAAACCTACCAGCCAGCCCGAGAAAAAACAAACACAGACAAAAAACACAAGTGTATTAACATATCTTCATTTTTTATTTAGTTTCTTTTGGAAAAATAATATTTTTATTTGTAATAGTGTTCACATTATGTTTTCTTAATTTTCTCTGAAAACCTACCAGCACGTAGATGGCAAACAAAGAATTTGATTCAAAGCGCCTAAGTTCATTGAACTCGTTACATTTTTGTATGTATGTATGTATGTATGTATGTATGTATGTATGTATGTATGTATGTATGTATGTATGTATGTATGTATGTATGTATGTATGTATGTATGTAGGTTGGTAGGTAGTTAGGTAGGTAGAAAGGTAGGTAGGTAGGTAGGTAGGTAGGAAGGTAGGTAGCTAGGTAGGCAGCTAGGTAGCTAGGTAGCTAGGTAGCTAGGTGTATCGGACTGTCTTTTTGTCTGTCTCTGCTTCGCTGCTTGGCGACGCAGGCACCGGTTATATACTTTCGTACGTGTAATTTAAGAGTGCGCTTTGCCCATCTGTCTGACCTGGCTGTCGTCATGTTCACATTGTCCAACCGAATTTTACATCTGTTTTACTCGCCTGTGCGTGGGTTCATAAATAGTACAGGTATATGCAAACATAATCAGATGTTAGTCGTGGATTCCCATCATCACAGCGATTAAATACAGTCTTTGCAATATTATATGTGTGTATTCTGGAGTTTTATGTTCAATAAAAAAAAACACGTTTCTTAAGCTTAAAAATATACATGTAATAAAATGTACAAAAACGGCAATAAAATTCATAAAAAATTGAGTAATCGAGTTAAAATATGTCTACATCTGCAATTAGAACACGTTTACGTCTATGGTGCTCAGTTACCAAGCTATGAAATGTTTTGTGAGCTATTTTTTATTATTCAAAGTTATTCAAAATTCAAACTGCCAATTTGCTCTGTCACTCACTGAGTGTCACTCAGTGACAGAGCAAATTGGCAGTTTGAATTTATTGTTTACGCAATGCATGGTGGTCCTACTCATGTACAAAGCAAGTCACGATTGATTCTATTTTATTCTTTCTTATACTAATCATGAATCAATTGTATTATTGACTAATAAGCGTCTACCGTACATCTTCAGACGGAAATAAAATTTCTAATCTTTAAAACCTCTGGCACGACACCAAGAGTTGAGCCCTATATAATATTATTAATTGTCAAAGATATATAAATTCATAGGTATATCTAATTGTGTTTGGGACAATATTTTCATAGTTTGTACTATAGACTACCACACACAATGAAATTACACTTTTAGGTGAAATTCCGTGATCAAATTTCTTGTACACAAAAATTCGCTTTATATCATCGTTCCCTTGTACGTGTATATATATATATATATATATATATAATATATATATATATATATATATATATATATATATATTCACATATATTTTCATGTTTTTTATTCAGCCATAAATATCTCTTAATTGCAAGCTGTCGATGTTTTAGACCCTCATTAACTTTGAATAATAAAAAAATAGCTCACAAAACATTTCATAGCTTGGTAACTGAGCACCATAGACGTAAAACGTGTTCTAACTGCAGATGTAGACATATTTTAACCCGATTACTCAATTTTTTATGAATTTTATTGGCCGTTTTGTACATTTTATTACATGTATATTTTTAAGCTTAAGAAACGTTTTTTTTAATTGAACATAAATCTCCAGGATACACACATATAGTATTGCAAAGACTGTATTTAACCGCTGTAATGGAAATCCACGACTAACATCTGATTATGTTTGCATATACCTGTACTATTTATGAACCACGCACAGGCGAGTAGAACAGATGTGAAATTCGGTTGGACAATGTGAACATGACGACAGCCAGATCAGACAGATGGGCAAGGCGCACTCTTAAATTACAGGTACGAAAGTATATAACCGGTGCCTGTGTCGCCTACCAGCGAAGCAAAGACAGACAAAAAGACAGTCCGATACACCTAGCTACCTAGCTACCTAGCTACCTAGCTGCCTACCTAGCTACCTACCTACCTACCTACCTACCTACCTACCTACCTACCTTCCTACCTTCCTACCTACCTACCTACCTTCCTACCTACCTAACTACCTACCACCTACATACATACATACATACATACATACATACATACATACATACATACATACATACATACATACATACATACATACATACAGACAGACAGACAGACAGACAGACAGACATACGGACAGACAGACAGATGGACAGGCAAGCTTTGATTTCAACAAAAACTTGAAGCTCTTTCAGTTGTAAGGTTTACTGTAATTTCAGCTCAGCTTTTAAAAAAAAACATGTAGTTTCCTTTCCACTCCTAAAATCATATCAAAAATTTACCTTACACTCTTACACAGTCCAATTTGTGTGATACCCAAAGATATTGTTGACAACTGAATCTTTGTCTTGACTAAAATTCATTCGCCAAACAATACTATAGCATATTGTTCACAGTATACGTTGTGTTCGCAAGACTAAAATCTGCATTTTCAATGCTTACGACTATCGCCTTTTTAATTAAAACTGTACCTGTTAGTATAATATAGGATAAATGTCACACCCGGTGCATATAATCCGCGAATGCGCAGCAACTGCATCGTTTGACTGGCAGAAATGCTAGCAATATGTTGTTCGCATACCAATGTACAGCAGTTGAGCTGACCTTTGCAAAACAAATGTTACGTGACGGGAATTTCATCGAAATCCACTTTATTTGAATACACTTTTTGAATACCCTGTGCGCAAGTGTTCACGGTGGTCGCATTCACAGACTACATACGGGGTTTTCTGGTTGTGTTGTCCACAAAATTGTGACGTATATTTGGAGTTCAGTAATTGCTCAGTATGTAGACCAGTTTCTCACAGGAGTATGTTGGGCGGTTAAATTGACAGTCTTCTCATAATACTATTTTCATTATTAAATCCTGTTTTGTTTCTTTCCGCATGCTTAGGAGCGACTGTAATCGTCTGTATTCGTTGATAGGGAAAGCACAGACTGAGGCGTAATTGTTTTTTATTCATATTACCACGTTACAGAATTGTAGCGCGTAAACTGGTCGCTACATTATTTTGTGAATTGTGTAATATTTTACCAGATTAATCAAATAAGTTGATAGAATAAAGGCTTTTAAGAGTTAATACGAAATGGCACAAACTGGTGCATTTCTCATCATAAGCTCGTTAATATGCTTCTGGTCCTCTTTATGTCGTCATCTTGTGTATTGTGTGATATTTGGGATGATACCATGCAAAAATGCGAATCAGATAAAAAAATATATTCTCACGTACATATTTTCATATGAGCAAACCAGGTCCAATCTGCAGCCCACGGTTTTTTCCCGATGCATGAGTGTCGCCTACCCGAGAGAGAGAGAGAGAGAGAGAGAGAGAGAGAGAGAGAGAGAGAGAAGAGAGAGAGAAGAGAGAGAGAGAGAGAGAAGAGAGAGAGAGAGAGAGAGAGAGAGGGAGGGAGGGAGGGAGGGGGAAGGGCTACACAGCGCAGCAGCTGACCAGAACAGCAGATTAAATGGTAGATTAAATGGTTAACAGGGTTGCATCGTAATTATGAACAACCGGTGCGCTGAAGCCTTGTAGGGCTAATGAAATTTCAGATGAAGGTAATTCGCGCCTCGAAATTGAAAGACTTAAAGCTACTGGCAAACTTCACGGAAATTTAAAACCATTCTCTGTCGAAATCAAGAAAACAGGGGTCAAAAATTTATACTGCACAGAAACAAGTAACCCAATATTTACCGACACGCGAAATTCAAAATGGCTTCAATCCCTATGTTAGATTTTCACGAAAATAAGCCTTAAGAAACTTTTTATGAGCTTCAAAATGAGCCATCACAAATACAAGACCAAAATGTATTGAGCTTGGATATCTGTTCCAGAGGTGCGCCCCCACCTTTAAAATGTGGAATTAAAAACTTACCTCAAAATAAAATTTTCAATTGCGAAAAAGCCGGTAACAATTATTCTTACACCAAGAGCTTTCAAATGAGCCCCCACGAGTGGTATATCAGAAAAGAATTGTTAAAGTTTGCGAGTCAAAATATCTGTCCCCGAGGCGCGCTCTACCCTTAATGAATATCCACGAAATCTGCCAGCACCATCTATAGAAAAAATGTACAACACACTTGGGAAAGTTCAAAGTAAACCATGGTGGGAGTTCACACGAGGGTGGGGAATATGATTCAAGTGGAGACGCTTATTTAAAATAAATTGCCTGTTCGCAGTCTTGGCAATTTGGCACCTCTGGCGACATTGTGAAAATGATAGCGGCAAAGCGAGTTTCCATATACCGCCGATAGTATAATATAGTACATAGTTATACGCAAAACTTTCTGTTTTGGAAAATTCTTATATATATATCAATACAAATGTTCTCTTCTATATAATGTTAGGCGTGAACGATTACGTGTCAAACCAGTCGACAACTAGACTTGAGTTTTCGTCTAACAATTCCTCTTCGGTGTTTGCAAATTTATATCCAAACTTGTCGAAAGTCGCTTTTCCGCATAACTCCTGAACTCGGATAACCTCGTCGATTCGTAGTCTTTTTCGCCATCTTTGAGCGTTGTTGCCCTTATCCAGATCGCTGACGATGGCGTCATTTACAGATAAGCCTACGAAATCGTACAGCTGCCTGACGACCTCAAGCCGGTTGTTTTCCATATCTTCGTATCTGATCATCAAATAGCGTCCCTGCAACCATTCTGGAGTCCCTGTCGGCTCAATGTAATTCTCCAGCAGCCACTCGCAATATTGAATGACAACGTTTTCCAGCCTGTCGCTCAGACGGAAGCTTCCGTTCGCCGCCAGTTGGAAATTTTCCTCCGGGGTGTACAGATTGGTGAAGGCCATCCTAGAGGCGGCCATGCCACGCGGGTCTCTCACCAGAAATATGACCTTGACACCATCCTCACGGATAAGCCGTTCGGCGTCTAAGATGCTGAATAACCGGCAAACTTTGATGATTTTGTGGGGTCTTTCTCGGCAAACAGGTGTGATGATTTGGTCTGTTACTGGTTTCTTCAGGTTGGTCAAGTACGCCCTGAATAGGTAGTAAGGCATATTGTTCAAACCATAGAAGAAATAGTCGTGACTCGAGAAGTTACAGTGGAAAATGTCATGCATAAAACCCAACAGCTCGTCTTTTATTTTCTCCAACCTTTCTCGGCTCTCCTCCATGATATGTGCGCCTATGCTCCTTTGCAACATCCCGCCCGGTTCGTGCACTCCGAAGAAATCGGGATTTTTTGTGAAATATCTCTCTGTGATGGTGGAGCCTGTTCGAAAGCGCGACTGGATCATGATGCGAACGCTGTTTTCAGTCGTCTCCGATTTAGGAGTCGTACGCCGATTTTCATTCGTGCCCTCCGGAACAGTGCCGTTCGTATCTGGACTGATAGGCTCGGCTTGGTTCCGCTCTAAGTCCCTCTCCGAAAGGTGATCCAGCCTTTCCTTCGTCGCCGTAAGTCTCCGTTCCCAGTCATCTCGGTTTTCCCTCTCGACGTCTTTCTTGTCAAGTTCTCGCGGCAAATTCCACGCAACGTAACCCACCGAAGAAACGAAAAACACGTACGCCAAGATTCGATGCCCGCTTGGTCGTTTCATTTTTTGGGAGTCTGCAGATGAACGTTATGGAGCTCCGACTACGCTCTGATGCCCCTGTCCAGGTTTTTATTAGGTAACAGCTTGGTGTTCGCGAACGGCTAGCAACAAATCTACTTTTGCCCTACACCAATAAGATCGCCTACTATGTTTATTTTAATGATAAAATTGAAGTCACCTCTCATAAGCCGTTGTTTCAGTTCTGCAGAAATATAATAGTGTTATATTTTCTCAGTGTTAACATGAACCTATTCTGAACTCAAGGATCACACAGCGTCCTTATGGTTATTCACGAACTACTGGGAGACGACGTCATCAGTTACGGCTTGCGGTCGATAGCATTCCCCCGAGAGTCGGCAAAACTTGGGTAACCCCCCTCGGCCCATGGAAGAAACCTGGATGATACACCTCCCCCTTTACTCATAAATTTTGAGGGACTCCCATGATGTATTTATATCTACGTATATGTATGTATGTATGTATGTATGTATGTATGTATGTATGTATGTATGTATGTATGTATGTATGTATGTATGTATGTATGTACGTATGTACGTATGTATGTATGTATGTATGTATGTATGTATGTATGTATGTATGTATGTGTGTATGTATGTATGTGTGTATGTATGTATGTATGTATGTATGTATGTATGTATGTATGTATGTATGTATGTATGTATGTATGTATGTATGTATGTATGTATGTATGTATGTATGTATGTATGTATGTATGTATGTATGTATGTATTTCTCTGTGTCTGTGTGTGATTCACCAATTACTGTATGCCTCACGATCAATTGTTATCTAATGATTGAAAGTTGACTGAATTACTGTTCAAGGGAAAAAAGTGTGCACGTATTTCGCCGAATTATAGAAAGGCAAAAACTGTGCAAAGTTGGTCATAAATATCCGCTCTATAAAATCAGGGCTCACCTTCTATGAAAATCTGTGCAATTATAACGTAATTTGATTTGAATTTTACTTTGCATTCAATTGGCTCAAGCATAATAAAGGCGCATATGAAATTACAAATGTGGATACAGACCTGAATTGTAAGTTGTGAATTCAACTACCAACATATATGACGTCATCTTGTGATATTGTGTATATGCAGATCGTCCAAACGCTGGAACATGAAGTCAATCAGTTTGGAGTAAAATTAATGACTGAAGACATCTTGTGGGTAATTGCAGGGGTAATTTATGCAAGAGGGTATTTGCACCAAACTCAATTGTGCTTGAACAATATTTGTGAAATAATCTCTTTGAAATTTAAGAATTTTGGGTAACATTCTGTAGATTTTGATCTTTTCAGACCCGAGTTCAACTCTTGGTACAACCACCATTCATGTTCAGTGACCCCCCATTGGAAATAACGACTATTCCCTTATGTCACAGTACAAGGTATAGCAGTAGTGTCTGAGACAACAACATGTTGTGAATCGTCGATTTTCACAAGCATAGGTGAAAGAAATAGTGTCTACATAATGCCCTGTGCAGTCTGCCTGTGCTTAGACTGTTGGTCGTGCGATCACCATTAGACAAGGCACGCGTCCGGCGTGTAAGCTTAGGCAGAGAGCACATCTATTGTGATAACCAGGCGTGACGAGAAGACACTTTTGCAGCTTTTTATGATATCACAGCAGTCCACCCCTCTACATATAGACTTAAAGATCCGTCGCTCAAGAGCGCCCTCGGGCGACGGATCTTTCAGTCTACCTCTGAGTGACAACAATCAACAAGCACTTTAAAAGCCCCATTCCCTCTGCATTTCGTCTATAATTCATTGATTGCGGGAATGGACTTCTTGCAAGCTTTGTCATTCCAGTATGTCTGCATATATTTTCGAAGGAATAATCATACCAGATGAATTTCTGGCAGGAGCGACAGGGCAAACCTGTGGCATAAGCGTTTTGGAAGCATGCACTGATTTCCAGCGATGGCAGTTCGTATTAGCTTTTCTAACATTAAACAACGCGTGTTTGTATATGCTCAATGGCAACTTAAACCACCTGTTCGCTCCTACAGCTAACCGGCATTTAGCATTATTTGAATAGAGGCCTACAGGCAGATTATAGCCAGAATAAGGGCCACATGACTTGCGACGAGCTATGCAACGCATCTTCGGATTATTATACAGCGACTTGTCAAGAAACTTAGCTCCAGGGAAGATTGGCGTGATCTTGAACTGTTTTCCGGTCGTCCTCGGACTGAAAGTGAAACCACGCCACAGAGAACAGAGCGATCGGCTCATAGTCCCGATGTCAGGAATGGTTGAGTTCATAAATATTCCAACAGACGCCTCAAATTAACCAACTGCAACAGCTGTTCAGATTTGCTTGTGAAAATATTTTGGCTGCTTTACGGAGCGACAGATGACGTTTCACTGTGCCAATCAAACCATGAAATGAGCACCGATTTTTTAGCTCACGTGTTCACACACGAGAGCTTTATGCCGCAGCGATTTCTGTCTGTCTGCCTGTTGGCCCGATATCTCAAAAACGGCTCATCAGATCAGAATATAATCTGGTAGTCCGTGGGCTGGAGGGGCCCACCGTGCACCCCCCATAAACCTACTACATGGGTATTTATTTGTTCTTTGGGATCTGCTGAACTAGAAAAAAGATGTAAACATTGGATATTTTGGGATGCATTACCTGTCTGCACTGGTTTTTGATTTGTGTGTACCGCAAAAAATGGCGAAAAATGGGTAGGGGTAGGGGGTACTATATCCTCCCCTAAATGAAGTAAACTAGCATGAAATAGCACAAACGTTACATTTTTGGAAAGCTCAGATACTGCTCTTTCTGAGAAACACCAACTTTAACAAAATTAATTTGTGTACATAGAATAGGACGACTTTAAAATGAATTTTTGACAATTTTGAATTTTTTTTACCCAAAATACCATGTAACAATTGTGATTTACTTTTTATTAAGCAAAAACCCCATATTTTTTCTGTCAAAAGTTTATTTCAAGTTTTTAACATGTACCAGTAGCAAATAACACAAAGTTAATACACAGCATTGCCCTTTGTATTATGTCTAGGTAAATAATTGGTAGAATTCAGATTAGTTTTGACATTTGCGACATAAACTTTTGGGTATGGGGTAAATCATGGTCCTACTTCATGAAAACTATAGAAGATACTGCATATTGCTATATACCATTTTCAAGAAGAATAAATCGTCTTTCTAATGATACCCCATAAGCTATGTCATGTTAAACAGTAAGCTCAGCAGACGACGTACAAGAAGACAGGTTTGACAAAAATCCATGTGGGTCACAAATCGTGATTTTGCGGTACCCTTCAAAACATGACCGTAACAGCTATTGAGTCCCTATATTTTGTCTGTTAAAATTCTATTTCTTATTCTAGGGACCCCAAGGCTTCTGAAAAATACAGGTTTGTTAATTATCCTGTGGGGTGGGGGGGGGAGGGAAGGTGCACGTAGATGCCCCCTCTAGCCCACGGCCTAATAGATTAATGCTTGCTGTATAAGTAAGACAAGGAGGCATAGACAATTTTCCAAATACGTCTTATCAAAATTATTTTATAGAAAAATATTTAAAAAGTAAATTATAAAAATAGACAGTCATCAACAATCTATTTACTTTAAGGAGAAAATGGCAATACGGTATGACTATGTGTGCGCGTTTTAAAGTCTTCTTTTTAAGGCTGTGCATTAGTTCATTGCATAACAATAAAATGCCCATTCACGATATACCAATGTAGCAAAACTTGTAACTTTAGTGACTAGAGACAATAATGCATTGTAAATACCCAATTTTGACATTTGTTTTCTTCTTCAGCACATTGCATTTAGTAAATTGCATCCATAAACATCCATAAATCTGTTCGATTTGCTTCATTGGGAGGAAACAATAGTTATCGTATTTTCTGCCGGTTAAAAATATTGAATTACGAGAAAAATTTAATCGATTTAAAGTTATCAAATTCTATGATGTCATATTTTGTTACTAAAATCTTACGCATTTTAGAAAGACCAGTATCTAAGCTTTCTAAAACTATACGGTATATGGCATTTCAAGCCAGTTTACTTCATCAAGGAAAGAATGTTGTACCGGGTCCCCTACCCCTAGCTTTTGCACACCCCATATAGATACATCCAATTCAAAATTGACTCCAGAGAAGTAGTGTATAGTCAAATATCTAATGTTAACACTTTTTTTCTTGCTTAATATGTCGGAATAAATAATTTAAACACAAAAAGCTGTCAAAATTTTGCTTAATAAAAAGTGAATCACAATTGTTACATGGTATTTTAGGTAAAAAATTTCAAAATTGTCAAAAATTCATTTTAAAGTCGTCCTATTCTATGTACACAAATTAATTTTACTAAAGTTGGTGTTTCTCAGAAAGAGCAGTATCTGAGCTTTCCAAAAATGTAACGTTTGTGCTATTTCATGCTAGTTTACTTCATTTAGGGGAGGATATAGTACCCCTACCCCTACCCATTTTTCGCCATTTTGCGGTGCATACAAATCAAAAACCAGTGCAGACAGGTAGTGCATCCCAAAATATCCAATGTTAACATCTTTTTTTCTAGTTCAGCAGATCCCAAAGAACAAAAAAACACCCATGTAGTAGGTTTATGGGGGGGTGCACGGTGGACCCATCCAGCCCACGGACTATGGTACATAGATTCAGTTAGCAAATGGCAAGAACTGATTAGTTTTTGGTGGGTGTGGCTTGCATACTTTTTGCTTATTTGCATAATTGATTTTAGAAAAAATTGATATACATTGAGAACGACTGCACACAATTTGATGAGATTTGCTACAAATGTTGATCACACCAAAATATCAGCCGTGAAATGTACTAAGCAGTGACATGAAAGATAATTGCTAATTTGCATATTTAATGAACTCTCCTAATTAGGGATATAAACTTGAATTGACTAGATCAAAATTGACGAAACTTGGTATGTATATTGAAGATAAGGTGTTTTAACATTATTCAAAGTCATTAGGCAGTTCTAGTTCAGCCAATTCCTAATTTGCATATTCAATGAACTTCCTAATTAGTGATATAGATCTGAATTGACTTGACCAAAGTTGATGAAACTTGCTACATATAGTGAAGATACTATGATGCAACATTTTGAAAGTCATTAAGCATTTCTAGTTCAGCCAATTCCTAATTTGCATATTCAATGAACTTTGCTAGTTAGGGATATATACAAGGATTTACTTGATCAAAGTTGGCAGAAATAATCCTGTATTTATTTTGGGTCTGTCAGTGGCAACAACCACTTGTGTTGCAAAACTCTTGATCATCTGGGAATAGTCTGGTTCCCTGTCCCATTTCTACCGTTGGCTGTGCTGCTAATGAAATAGGGTCAGGTATGGGCTATTGTAAGCATAGGTATCATTGGTCAATAATACAAGTGCAGTGACTGCATTGAATTTATTTCCACTTGGAGCTACCTTCAAATTTAGATTTCATATGCCCATAGAGTAATGTTACCACAGTAGTTTCCCAAACCGAGCATCCTATGTCAACATTGAATGAAAAATGAAAAATCATTTATTTTTTGAGTTGTTATCGCAAATGCCAAAAGTCACCATGGTCACCAGGTCAAGTCTGAGAAAAAAATCATAGACAATAATCGTCATTTCATCACTAAATACCACCATAGAAGAACAGAAATGGAGACTAAGAGGGAAGCTGTGAAAACAGCTACAGCTTTAGCTGTTTCGTCATCTAATTTCCAAGCTTGCCACTGTACATGATCACATGATCTTGTCATGTGACTGTGCTCATTAACATGCAGTCAAAATCTGGATGAAACATTAGCCCATAGCTGGCCCTAATTTTGTTAGCAGCGCAGCCAGCGGTAGAAATGGGTCAGGAGACAAGACTCTGGGAAATGATTAGACTGCAAGATCTGTCGCTAGAGGGCTTTGCTCCTTCCCTCAGGGGGAGGTAGAGAGCACCCTCTCTTGGGGGTATAGAGAGAGCCCCAGGGCGTAGAGACCGCCCTCAAGCGACAGATCTTTCCGTTTAGGAAATGATCAGTCTTGGACTACAGACCGGACATTAATCTCGCGTGCACACTGTTTGAAAGTAAACTTGTGAGCTGTGATCACTAAGGGCCTAAAAAGCGTAATTGACAAGAAGTATTCATATTTATTAGGACATAAACTATGACCCATACGGTCACAATTTGCATAATGTTGCATAATAATGATTTACAAGCCTGAACAATGCAATTCGACTCTAAAAATTTGAAAAAAAAAGTTATCACGACAAAATAGAACA
The DNA here is from genome assembly GCF_041260155.1 of Ptychodera flava. NCBI lineage: Eukaryota > Metazoa > Hemichordata > Enteropneusta > Ptychoderidae > Ptychodera > Ptychodera flava. The sequence continues at coordinate 24,230,988 of NC_091946.1, forward strand.
AGGACTTTTATGTCATGTATGTCAAGTTAGAAATGTACCCGGAATGAACTGCCATTGCTGAAGTTTGTCACGGTAGAACTGCATTTGTTGGATATAAACACGATTACTAGTCTGAAAACAAACTATGGTGCATCTTACCATGAAAACAATGCATACCCTTGTTCCTGCCTGTTTTAGTGAAGGTTTTCATGTCACAGAGGACAGCTTGACTGAAAATCAGCTAAAGGGACATTTGCTATAATCTTTGGTGTTTTCCTATGTTTTGTTTAACAAAACAAGTTCCTTAGCTTAGCCTTTTCCCTGTATCTAATGCCAACACGTTAAGTTGTGCCCAATATGCTAATGCTATTATTGAAAAATGTTATCTTGCCAAGACTGGGATTAATGATGGCAAAAATGACAGTGGACATTAGAGCTGTTGTCGTGTTGATCACCAGATATTTTGACCTGATTTGTTGAGTACAAGAAGAAAATACGTTTTACAGACAGAAAAAAAAAAAACGTGAAAAAAATTCATCAAAAGTTATAGCTTACAGTACTTTAGAATATGAAAACTACAGCTGCTATTTGCCGCTCAAACAAGACTTTTCTGTATGGAGACATGAAATAGAACGAAATTTGTACATGTGCATTACTTCAAGGAATGAAATAACATGACAGTAAATTGAGGAGTTATAGACATCTAACCATGTGAAAAACTCTCACAGCCCCTGGTTTGCCACACAGGTACTGATATGCTATCTATACTCATATGTCCTCAGCGGTCTGGCTAGGCTTAGGGTAGAATATGCCTCAATAATAGATAATCGGACTCTAAAATTGTTCCAAACTTCTTCTGATCTACCACTTGTGAGGGCTCATTTTGAAGCTCTTGGTGTAAGGAAAGTTTCAATCATTTTGGTTTTGTGAAAATTGAAAATTTTATTTTTCTCAATGCATTTAACGCGCCGGATGGCGGCCATTTTGAATTTGAAATATTGGCAAATGTTGGGTACTGCTTCTCCAATACCAAAATGTGCATGTTGATGCGTGATTTTTATTCTTGTTTTGGAATGAGAATGGTTGAAAGTTTCCTTGAGGAAAGTATGAGCAAAAGTATAAGTAGTTCAGATTTGAGGCGCATACTACCTTAATAGCCAAAGCCAAAGACCAGGCTTTGCTGGGCTTACTTAGCCAGGCTACACAATAAATGCCAGAGAGGGCCACACACTGCACAGCTATGGTGAGGCTAAAAGAGTCAAAGTCAAACCAAACTGGAAGAATGCACTTGATGCAACTTCACACTGACATTCTCTCTAAATACTGGTCACTCACTCTTATTACAAAAATTCACTGGGAGCAGAAATGCGCCCTTGGATCTAAAACTAAGTTGACATGACATGATTAGAAGATAAAAATTACAGTAAAAGAGGTGTGAAGATTACAGCCTGTTCAAAGGTAAGACATTTGTCACTTTTCAGTAATTATTAGCCCTGTAATTCTTGTTCTTTGTGCAAGAAGGCATATTACTCTGGTGACCGAAAAACTGAATGTTGGTAGGTGGTTAAAGTGATGCATACAACTTGAACTTACATGATTGGTCTCAGTTCTGCTACGGTATATACATTAGAAATTAAGAGATCAGAGATCAGATGCATGACTGAGATTGTTCGAGTCAGAATAAAATGATTTTGTCAATGAAACCAAAAAAAAATTATCAAAACTATGTCAAAATATAACAACTTGGTTCCTTTGACCTATTTTCAAAACAAAACAGGTCCAACTTCATTTGTGTGTAACAATAGTTGGAATAATCCACTTTGGTGTGAGGGTATGAATACGATAAAATGTACACATCTGCAAGTCTGTCATGTGTTTATGAGTGTGACTGCATGGATATTTGCTTTTCTGTCATGTCTCTGTTCACCAAACAGCTCATACAGTCATTTGCAGGAATGCTAAAAAAATCCCCAAATGAGATCTCTCACAATTTGTATATGGTTAACAAAACTGTGATAGACACATAACAGTAAATGGAACAACAGATGCAAGTTTCAATGATTTATTTAATATTTTGTGTTTTTAGAAAAGGATTTGTAGTGTATCTAGTATGGATAGCTGTGAAAAAAGCTGTGTTGTCAAGTTATGTCTGTTATGGTCTGTGTCGACAAAATGAAGAAACATTGGAGATCACCTTATATCAAATTGCAATTCACCATTAGCCTTGGGGTATACTTCTAATTCACTGATTAACGCAGACACCCTAGGCAATGTGACTTTCTACAAGAATGGGGATTTGATCAAATTTTCTTCATTGTGTCCCCCTGTCTACTTCATTTGCCACTTGTTCTTATGCTGCAATGTTGAAGCTATTTGATGTGGAGACTTGGTGACAGTAAGATCTCATGTATGTCTTGTAATGGAAAAAAAATACAGAAACAAATTTTGCTTTTGAATTATTTGAACAAGCGAAGAAGGCTCTGACTCTATCTTTATGAATTATAACCAAGACAAATGTGATAATATCAATTGTAATGTAATGTTCCCGTTATACCTGCTATAGCGTTGAGTGGGTAAATGTTTAACTTATGTACTGGTACGTACTGCACATAAATCCATACCCCCCTTGGACCAGTCATGACCAAAAATTTTATCCCCCACCCCACCCCTTTGACATAAATCCCAACCCCTGCCAGCTTTATTCCTGGCTTCAAAGTCTCAGAGGTTAGATTACAGCTGTTGAGGGCGCGGACTCGATAAATTCCAACTTCTGTCAAGTGCTTGTTGGTTTACCGACGAAACGACACAGACGCGGCCAAGCCATCCAGTCTGTACACGCAGCGGCGACTGCTTTCAGCACAAACTTTCATGAATCGTCTGAGATCGTACCGGAAAAGCCAGGCAAGTAATTGACGGTGCTGGTTGAATTATCAAATCCTACCTGTGTAAAAAAGGAGAGAAATATAGGGGATTGAATCAGGTTCAGCTATAAAAAACAAAATCCAAGTCTACTCATGTATGTAAATGTAAGCGACCTGAGACAGCAGCTAAATAAATCTATATGAGTATTTTCTTCTTTCAATTCAGCATTTCCGTACACTAAAATAACAGAGGGCTGCATATTCCTGATGAAATTTATCACACTTTCTTTGGGGGCCTTCTAATAGCTTTGTAAAGCAACTGACCGCCTATGCTTCTGCTGATTTGCGAAACCGTTCAGTGTGGATCTAGCCTTTTGCATGCTAAAATAATTTACCTCCAAATGTAACTTACAGTGTTGTCTTTGTGCCAAGTCTGAAAGACATTGGTCAAAACCTGTCTTGAGTACTGGCTGTAGACATCAGATACTGGAAGCCATATTGGATTGTAACGCAGCCATATTTGATTGTATCACAAAACAAATTCACATGCATGTGTATGATATACAGAATAATCAGTTCAGTGTGGAGCTAGCATTCTGCATGCTTGCTGTTTATTCTGAAAATTTGCCATTGAAGCTCAGTTCTATTATGGACCCCAAGCAAACTACTGCTATTTCCACGACCCCTGTACAACCTTACATCCTGGTGATTTCATGGAGAATCCAAAGGTTACACTGAACTCTGCATTTAAAAGCCACAGTAAAATTTACTCCAAGTTACTGATTGCATTTTCGTCATGTTCAAACACTGAATTTTTCAAAAACCTTACAATATGTAACATATGCAGATCTTCCCTGCAAGATCATGTCAAGGTCAACGGGTTAATTAAACCAGTCTCTTGTACTTACCCTTTATGTTTTCCCCTTTCTCCTTTCATTTAACTTGATCTGAAGTTCATGTTCAACTGGTTGTCCAATATTTGGAAAAGTTCATTCGGTTGGGGCACTCTACCAGATTCTAATTTGGACCAAACTTGTACATCTGTCAAAAATACACATCAAACAGTTAACTGTGTAGAGATGTTGAAAAAGATTGTGGGTTTACTTTCCCCTGTGTTTTTAAAAATTGACTACATTTAGTTATTTGGTTTAAAAATCCCACAGATAGGGTAAGGAACCACAGTATATACTGTGTCAGCAAATCTTGAGTGTTTGATGCTATTGTATAAATTCTAAAAAAAACAACTGCGCTATTGCAGTGAAATCATTTGAAACGCTCTCCATGGAAAAGCTGTACTCTGCTTGTGTGACAGGCTCGTGAACCTGTACATCAATGGCAGCACAGTAGAGACTGGGAGTACAGGCTTATGTGCAAATGTTGTTGTTTCATGTGAACGAACTGCTCTTTGCCTCAAATTATCCTGTGTTTCATTGCAGTGACCTCCTTCCCCCTCCCCATGGGTAAGTATTGCTGAACATTCATATGCAACGCATACAAATGAGTCAGTCACATGTTTTGAGTCACCTGACAGTTTCACCGGGGGTTGTTTTACTAAGATTTTTACACATGCATACTGAAGTATGCAGGTTTTATAGTTTTTTCATTGGCATGGCCATATAGCTATCTTGTTTTTGCCACTGAAAACTTTTTTCACATTTTGCAAATGTGGCAAGCACTGGCTCAAACCTTGATTATGACATAGGGCATTTACCATCAATGCTCACAGCACCATTATAGACTCTTTAGGCTGAGTAAACTTTCAGTGCCATGGCTGAGCGCCCTCTATCAACCATCACAATGTATTATAATTTATGAGTAATTTCAACAGAGACAATTGCCCCCTGGGCAAGTTAATTCTCTTACTCCCAAGTTGTAGTTATTTCTGTGGTTTGTCTATGGAGCCTGGTAGAAAGAGGATTAATTAATTGCAATCACATATTGAGGTCCACCACGCTCATCAATTTTCATTACCTATAACTTTTCTTCCCTGCAAATGTGCCTGCAATCCCAATCAAACATGACAGGCAAGTTTAAAATTTCAGTTTTATGATAATATACAGAACTTTATGTACATCATAAACTATTTATGACATAACAGAACTCACTGGAGCTACAATTTAATCCACAGCCCGTCATCTGTTTCAAGCATGTTGTAAAATGCATTATATTAAAAGTAAATATCCGTAACAAAACACAGAATTCACCCTGATACTACTGCAGTACTAGTACTAATGCAATTTGAAAAATCCATGAAACTGGAATGTGATGGAATAACTTTTTGAAGCAAAACCCTGACAGCGTAGTTTTTTTTTTCAATTTAAGTATTACTGGCAGTCTATTATATTAAACTGCCACATGACTGTGCAAACATTGTTTAAACTCTCCCTACAATAAAACCACAGAGTTTATCCAAATTTAAATAGTATTAAACCAACTAATAAATCATACAAATTATCTGTCACTCTGATTTACAAGGACCTTTGGCTGACCTGTTGTCTGACAAAATATTTGATCTCAGTTAAAAATTTCCTCAGATCATAATCCATATTTGAATATGTGTGTGTATATACGGTATATATATATATATATATATATATATATATATATATATATATATATATATATATATATATATATATATATATATATATATATATATATATATATATATATATATATATATATATATATATACATATTTAACACAACACAGTCTGTGAGATACATATACTGCAACACTGCGGGAATACAAAGTGTGTGCACGCTACCAATGAAGTCACACAAAGATATGACAGACAATTTCCACATTGCTAAAAAGGTTATGAACATGATGTAGAAACAGGAAACTTCAAAGATGAGTGAACCACAACAGAATATCGTTGGCCCATTTGACCAGGAAAAAAACAGTTTCTTTCATTTTACACATAAATTTTCTGAAAATAACAACTGTCATCAGTTTGAGCAACAATGAAAAAACTTCACAAAAAAAAATCCCAGATACATGATACGGGTTGAAAAGAGACAACTTACAGTCAATGGTGACTCAACTGTTTCTCCTTACATTTCTGAAGAAAGCATAACAAAACTTCAAGTGTCACAACATAAAGTACTTATCTGAATTTATTTGGCAGAAAACACCTTACATATCATCTTGTCACTAAGGACCAAATTTTTATTGAAAAAGAGCTGAAGTATTATGTCACTTTTCACACATTTTAGAACACTAATATAGCTGAACCACAGTCCCTCCACAAAATGGTTTTGTGGAGGGACCGTGACCGAACACATTCTATTGATTTCTCAAACCATAAAACCTTCACTAAATTGCTTCAAACACCTGCTGGCTGTTATTACACCTATCACTTGACCTACATTCAAGGAGTTGCAAAGACTTGAAAAATCTATCACTATATTCTGTGAGAATGTTTCTATGCCAACGAATGCCACTTCTCTTTTAAGTCGAAATCACCAAGTCACTGAAAGTTGAATTTTTCTCAGAGACAGTAAACTGTGACCCATTCAAGTGCTCCTGCTTGTTATTACTGTGATATTGTCATCAGAGTCTTTGAAAATATGGGTAAGAAAATTCAACGGAGTAATGGACAGTCTTGTGTCAAGTCTTGTGGTCAATAATATATCATTACACACACGTACACACACACAAACAGATCTGCATAGTATCTTTTTGAAAACTGCCCTCATGACATACCAACATACTTTTTCACTACTAAGCAACCATCTAAAACAGATGAGTAATTAAAATGGAACACTTTTTTCTGTCAGAACTTTCACATTACGGACAATATCATTGTTGTAGTTAGGTGAGATGTCTTGTCAAGATTCAATTTGTTTCAGTGACTGTGTGTTATTTGTGTAAACGGACAGTTTCTTTCCACTGTGGTAAAGGCTGTTAAGTTTAGTTTTGTGCACTTATGATATGACACAATAAATAAATAAATAATAATAAACAAACAAACAAACAGACAAATGATAGCTAGAGAAAGAGTGAGACTCAGGGAGAAAGAAAGAGGGTGAACAAAAGAGGGATGGGGGATATACTATAGGAGAGGGGGAGGGATATTTTACTGACTTGTGTACACAAGCAGCTCTAACTAGTTAACACTTGGAGCAGCACAAGACACATCATAACGCTCCATGTCTTGGTATGAATAACAGTACATCAAATTTTACATATATTGTTACCACTTACCATTAAATGATATTTCAAAGGCTCCTGTGGAAATTAACTGAGTTTCTATGAAATTTGTGATGAAAAATAGCATAAGGCATGCATACAGCTGAAAGAGAAAAGAAACAGAAATGCGCAATGTTAACATGTGAAAGGTACAATATGTGCGTGTATTGTGTTGAACATTTCTAAAACTGCACTCAACAAATGGGAACAGATATGCAATTTTCACAGAGATGTACTGCATTTCCACCTTTTTCTGTATGTATATACTATATATCATATTCATTCTCTCTCTCTCTCTCTCTCTCTCTCTCTCTCAATACATTTTCAATGATCAAAGTTGTTATTCCATATGCTTTTGGAATCAAAATCAAATGTACTGACCCTTTTAACCCTTTTCCTGCCAGACAGTATTAAGACTATTACTTTCCATCAGCCAAGTCAGTAAAAAGCGGTATTGAGCCCAAACATGACGTATTTTCAACCGCTGGGCTTGGTATATTATAGCATCTTTTGTCCAAAAAAAATCAAGTTTATAGTATTGATGTTTTCAACAGCCTTAAAATGTACAGTATTATGTTGTAATACACGATATGGATTATGTTGTGTTTCATTAATTTTAACCATCTTGACCTGATGGTGAAATATGGACTTGGCAGGAAAAGGGTTAAAGCATGATTTTTGTCACACAAAATCGCTCTAGACTTGTGTTTTATTTTATATACAGTACATGTAGCTGTATTCCCCTTCTCAACAAACTACATGGTGCAAAATTTGCGGTACATGAATACTCTAAATTGATAATTGGGGCATTATCCCTGGATGTTTTGTATTAAAACAATACTAACAATTACACTTTGAATATATAAATGGTACTATGTCTCACTTCACACATACAATGCAACCTACATGTACACCTATTTGATACAAAAGGGGCTTTTTCCCCATTTGGAAAATGTACAGGTTTTTATAAGTTTATACAAAGGCAATTTGCCTAAACTAGATAATGGCCCCATGATTATGTACATGTACATGGAGACAGGTTTGGTAGACTTGTAGCTAAAACATACCTTGTTTTGTACTGCATACGTCCACCAATTTGGCGTGGCTCTGTTAAGCATAGGGAAGGGGTCCATTCCGGCCACTATCATTACAATGATGGCCAGTTTTGCCATGCTCAGGACATTGGCAACGTATTGCTTTATAGGGTGAGGGGGGAAGTTTCCGCCTTCGATTTGTACCCCGGGGTACTTCTGCCTCAGAATACTGGAGTATTCTTCATAGAGGCGCCGGTAACCTCAGGAAATACTGAAATATATAACAGGTGACAGGAATATATGAAAATTTGATAACAGTATTCATATACATCTTAAGACGCATCTTTTCCCAAGTGCATATACCGGTGATCACTTTTGACCTAGACTGTTTCACTCATGTAATCAAACTTCTTTACACTCAAATTTTTCACACTTCTTTTTGTGAGCTTGATTTTTTACCAAAATTCCCTTTTGTTTTAGGCTTGATATTGTTTTGGTTGTCACATGTTTTTTAGCTTTTTTTCCAACTTGCTTTTAGATTTAATTGCACATGCTGACTTTGTTTTGCTTTATGTTTAGATATTATTTTTTCTTACCTTTTTTACAGTGCCACTGAACACTAATTTGTGTGTGGATTTGGGTGCTTTACAAATTCATTTGATTAACGTACTGATAATAAAAGAATATCTGATTTTTGCCGTACATTTTTCCGATTTTACGCGGTCCACAAGACTTGTTTCAAGATGGTAATTTTGTGAAATAAAGTAAAATTCGGCCAGTATTACACTTCTGTGTTAGTTTTATTCAAAATATTCTGGACCTGAACCACAGCAATATGCTGTCTCTGCAGAGTTGCATAAAATAGTGTCGTCTTTGAATTTGTTGGGTGAGCGAGATTGGTAAGTTTCAGCCAGAATCATGTAATAGCTCCACTACACCATGGCAGCTCTACTATGCTGCACTAAAAAAATTGTTTCATTCACAGACTTGTACCAAGTCTAGCAAGTCTACAAGAACATGTATGGAATGATCACACCCAATTCCCTGTAAAGAGGTCCACCATCATAATTGATAACAATGGGTTTGGGCCAAACCACGGCACTAACAGGGTTTAAATATTGACAGAATCAGGTGCACGCGCTCTGGCAGTACTAGTCAGTCAAACCAAGGACCTTTGACACGGCAGAAACACTAGAGCAGATGATTTCTCATCCTTTGATTTTTTCAAGTGTTTAAAATGATGTATCTTGCTCTACTTGACACATTCAAACAAACTTCTGTCAGTGTTGATTTGCACATTGAGCTAATGTCACAGTTTTTATTAAAATGGCATATTCACAAGCATAATTAATAATTTGTTGATTGAACTGCTGACTCCAGTTTCCATATATATTTTCACTTTGTTTACATTTGAGGGATCAAAATCTTCAATGCACTGCCATATATATTACAATTTTCACTTCAAAACAACGCAATTCCGTAATTTTGATATTTCCAAAAACAGACACTGATATTTGATATTTTAGTGAGCAATGTATGGATGACTTGTATCAAATCATTGGAGCTTGTTTGGGGATATCCGTATCTGGTATAACACTTTCATGTATAGGCTGGTTTCCATCAAAACTTGTTCATAGGTAAGGCCAAAAAAAATAAACTGTGCTGTTCATGGTTTTCAAAAATAGGTTAGGTAGGTTGGCGGGATTTTTTTTTCCAAAATATTTTTTTTTAAATATGCATTTTGCAGGGGTTCAGGGCGGTCAAACACTGGCCACAACATTTCCAGAAAAATGTATCATACATATAAAAGGAAAAAAACATAAAAGACATCAAAAATCAAGCAAAAATCGAATGCAAAGTAACCAACGCGTGATTTTACAGGTTTTTTCTTTCTTTGTTTTTACTTCATTGTTTAGTAGCTCTAAAAAGTTTAGGATCGGCAGGTAAAAAATGGGGTATGTTGGGTTATCGGAACAGCACAACTTTTTTTGTTTGGCCTAAGCTGGTGTGAATGCAATCATATGGAAATTGAGAAAGAGAAGTCTGCGGATTTTCAGTGTATTGGGTGAACTTGAATGATTTTTGAGTTCAGACCTCTGGGCTTCCCTGGTCATGTCACCAAAGGTTCTCCTTTTCATATTATTGCAGTCATATTAGGAAAATACAGAAAATTGTAAGGGGTGTACAGTTCCAAAATCATCTGAAGCCTTCGCAATAACACTGGGTCAAGTTACTGATAAATGAACTCATGACCTTTACACAGGCATTGTAACACCATTGAAATACATTGTGCAGTAGAAACCTGAAGAAGAACAAATACTTTACATGCAAATATTATCAAAAAAGTTGCAGTTACTGGCTTTTTTAGACCAACAGCACATGGCAAAGGAGGTTTGCTTAATGATCAGATTGCCCAGGATTTGTTCTGAATGAAGAGTACTGTATCAGGTTTAATGCCTAATATGCACTGATGCAAAAGGTAATCTATGCTGTGTGTTTTAACTTCTGAAAGAAGTGGCTGGGACAAATCCTTCTACTTTTTCTTCTTCAAAAGAATGTAATTAGTCAATGTAATTTCCTGAGGTAGCCACTTTGGGCAATATAGGGTAGAACAAATTGGGGGATTTGATGGGATTTGCTTTGAACCTGAGCCAACAGAGTGGGGTAATGTAGTGTACCTAGTCTGTTTCACAGAAATGCAGTAGCTGGATGGGGGAAATGTAGGATATTTGATTGTTTTGGGTAAGGATTTTGATTGCCTTGTTGAGGGGTCGGGCATTTGCAAATTTCATCAGTCTGATTTCCAAATCCAAAGTTCAACCCCGAGATAGGGGGCCCAGGCGGGCATGGGAGTTCCGCACTGACTGCCGCACAAGTATTGAATGAGAATTGAGATGGGTAAAAATGATAGACTAAGTGACCGATGAGGGTGTAAATTTGAAAACAGTTGCCATGGTACTGACTGATGTAGCAGAAGAGGATGTACTGAGAAGCACTACCGGTAACATGCATATATGGTGATGACTCAAACCTCTGACCTTTATTAATGTGTCTTTCTTTGCAGTTTGTTTTTTTACCATTGTCGGCTCAATGTGCATCACCAGACACTGAAGAACAATGAATTAACCTATGAATGTTTTTGTGAAATAATGGAACCTCAGAAACGTTAATCTTACATTAATATCGATATCAATGCTTTGAAGCCTTCTCCACACAAGAAACATTAAGTCTTGAAAATATTCTGTAAAATTCATTTTCATTAATTTTCTATTGATTCAATAGAATACTTTGAAATTGTAATCATTTTTTTCTGGCTAAGTATGTATATTTTTTAAGGTTAATTTAAGAGTGCATTTTTGTATACAGGCGCTTACAGTGTATAATACTGTATTATCAAACTGGTCTGAAAAATTAAACCAGCCTTCACAAATGCATATGCTGATCACTGGTAGTAAAGCTGCTGGTACCCAAGCCTGTTTTGGGAATTAGGAGTCTAACAGAGCCATTTCAGCTTCATCACTGTGTATTACTGCCAATGAAGGTAAATTTGGGGATTAATTGTTAGTTTTTCACAGAGTTGATTGGTTAAGTTGGGAATATGTGCATGCAGCTGCGTACATGACTCTCCAATTAGATGTGTGACATCGTTTTCAAATCTCCAGATTACACTGTAATAGTCTACATACTTTTGATTGCCTGCAAATTACACTAATCGACTGGCTGTTTGATTAAAAATACACATATTTATATGCAAATTGTCACTCAGTGGTATATCCCATAGAAATAATCCATCTGGGATTTACTCAAATTGTGTTCCAAAACTGCAGCAATTGAATTGAGTTGAAGTCATTTATCCCTCAATGTTCTTTTGTATGGAACTTTACTCACATTTGATTTCGAATTCCTTTTAGTCCATGTGTAATACAAAAATGTAAACATATCAGCACAAACATGCTGCCACATATCCGTAACTTTGCTAAAATCCTATGATTCAATGAGAAATTTTAGAAAGCGGTTTTCAGATAAATTGTTGCTCCACATGTAAGTGTAAACTTTGTGTTGTGGTAGCACTGCAAGAAATACGTACAACACTCTCGTTTCTGCCCTGAAATACCAATGTTATGACCTACATGTATCGGTCGGGACGGGGAGTTCAAAATGAGCCTGAACTGTGGAGGTGTACTGCTTTCATTTTCACCTGTTTCTGTATTCCAGTACAGTCACGCAGTTCTCTCTTTTAACTGAGATGCCGTGGTTTTGTCCTTTTTAGCTTCCTCGAGTGAATTTCAACACATTTTAGCGTCATGCGCGGCTGCTTTCTCATTACACTTTGACCGGTACATAGTACCGGCGGTCGCGCTCAGGATGACTATGCATAACATGCATACATGTAAACTCGTTGAACATGGCATGAATCACGAGTGCGCAACTCGCAATGTCGTCGTCCGATTGAACTGAACAACTCACCAGTACATAAATTTGACGACCGGTCCTCCGAAGTGTTTCAGTTTTTTGACAGACGAGAACTCTTGTTCCGCATCGACGGTGTTTGGGGACTGTGTTAGGTCCCGAACAGTTACAAAACTCAAGTAAACCAGCAAGAGGGCAACAAAGCCAACCTGCCCGAACTCCGCCATGATGAAGTTCTCGGTCGTCAGCAGGATGGGGGCGCTATTGTTGACCTTTGTCCTGAGCTGCAACTGTGCAACAGAACAACCACTGGGTGTACGACAAAGTGTACGTAAACACTGTATAGTTCCCATATCTATTTCTGACACCTTACAATTTTTAAATAATTTTTCTCACTGCAATGATTTAACATTCTGATATCCTTGTAGTTATTTTTAAAACCGATGTAAATGCCTTATATTTGTTGTATGCCCCTTTTCTCTCAAAATGTTTCATAACGACCCCCTCAGCAAGCGGTAAACCAAAAAGAAATTTGTAAGCTTAAAAAATTTGAGAGAACGAACATTTGTCTCCAAGGCGCATCTAAATTTTAGCTCAAATTGTATGTGAATACATCCAACTTGCATTTTATTGCCGTATTGCTTGCGATGTCTGTGTTGTCGGTTGCCAAAAGAATTGGTAATGTTGTAACGACTTAATACTGATAATATATATATATATATATATATATATATATATATATATATATATATATATATATATATATATATATATATATATCATAAATGCCATCATTTGTTCTAGCTGCGGTGATAAAACGAATATTTTTCGTTTACATTTGGTTAGTCCTGTCTTGGAGCATAGGTCTATATATTGCTCTCCGGTGATGATTTTTCCTTCGAATGAGTTCATATTAAATTTGTAAAATTCAAGTTTGACAATGTAATACATCATAGATAGATAGATAGATAGATAGATAGATAGATAGATAGATAGATAGATAGATAGATAGATAGATAGATAGATAGTACTTACATACATACATACATACATACATACATACATACATACATACATACATACATACATACATACGTACGTACGTACGTACGTACATACATACATACATACATACATACATACATACATACATACATACATACATACATACATACATACATACATACATACATACATACATACATACATACATACATACATACATACATAAAGAGAGGACAAATACATCACAAACATACGCATACATGTGTGCATCATGATTTTGTAAAGAACAAATACACAAACGGTATTTCTGCTATCTGTCCATGTTACACAAAATACCACGGCAGTGACATTACTTGACTAGTTTCATTGCAATAATTTTGGACTACAGTACCAAATTCATTTCTATAACCATTATAACGTACTATTATATGGCGGAGGTATTTTACATATAAATTAAAATGTCAAATTTAATAGCATCTGGTACTTCTCTACGTGCTTGTGTAAATCTGCTTACTCCAATTAATTTTTATATTGCCTGCTGTTACATTGCATTGCAATGATCATTTAAGAAATGTACTACTCCCTTTCATCTCGTGCGGAGGCATTTTATTTTGATTTTCATGATGTGTACATTGATAATATCAGTTTTTTGTCAGTTGTAACCTTGTGACCACTTCATCTGCTCCCTGCATTCAGTTTCATGTATGGAACGCCTCGGAACAGAAAGTTTAATCTTAGAAGGAGTCATAGACTATCTCACAGTACCTCGTCAGCTACGCAGTGACTGTCTTCAATTGTAATCCACCCCAACGAGCTGGCGTGAACATCCTGGTTTTTCTACGTGTTTTTCAGGGTTTGCTTTGCCAGACCGTTGAGGGCATACAATAAAAATATATGATATGAGATATACTGTCGAAAGAATCAGAGGCCTGACAGACAGACAGACAGACAGACAGACAGACAGACAGACAGGCAGGCAGGCAGGCAGGCAGATAGATAGATCGATAGATAGATTGATAGATAGATAGGTAGGTAGGTAGGTAGGTAGGTAGATAGATAGATAGATAGATAGATAGATAGATAGATAGATAGATAGATAGATAGATGGATGGGAATACCTAGATATGAAACTAAATTGATAATTTTATTACCACTGTATGTATTAGTGGAGAGGAAACTAGTTGCAACAAACATGTTGCGACTTTGTACTCTATCACTGTCTGGGCCATTGATTTTGTTATAAACACATCAAAAAATTAAAAAAAGTAAGAATAAAATGCGCCAACGTCCCCAGTAACTTCCTCCTGTGGTATATGTGTTGCTCGAGGCTCACCAATCTATATGCTCAAAATGTGGTTTCACTAAATGTCCTCGAATTCAAAGCCGCTGTATGAGGCGGGGATGTTATTTTGAACAGCCGAATTTTAGTCTTGATTGAAAATTCCTCTGTTTTGTAACTCTTTGAAATCGAAAATTTAATATGTTCCCCCATGGGAGTTAACATATCAAATATCAAATATCGGTAAAATTTATGGTAAATTGTTTCCATAGTACCAAAATCGCAACGGCTACCGTAACCCCTGATTTTTATTTTTGATTTGGTAGGAGAATAGTTGAAAGTCTCCTTGAGGAAAGTGTGAGCAAAGGTCTATCATTTTCGAGGCGTGTCGACAGGATAGGTTTTGCTAAAATTGGAGAGCATGCAGCGCACAGAAACCACATCCTAAAAACTGCATTGTCATGTCGTTCGACAAAACTAATGACAAGTAAAGAGTATATTGGAGTTGGTTAAAATATCTACGATCCGACAAAAATACATGAGGGGATCAAACTCGCGTGTTTCAGACCGACATGAACATGAGCCAACATGTAACATGAACGGCTGATCGTATCGTTTCGGACTCGAACAATAGACAGTTGAAGAGTTCTGGCTTCCACTGTTTGTGGTAGAGCGATCTAATAACTGTACAATCGCTGGTTCTCATCGTCGTTGGACGGTGTCTTCTGATTCATTTACCAGTGACAAGTTTGTAAGATTAAACCATAAACCCCGAGACTATGGTCAAACATCCTGGAAATATCGCTTATTTTCTCGTCATCGATGAACGACGCATCTGGCTATTTCGAGTTTCGCGCCAACCAGGAGCAAGAATTTAAATGTAGTATGACTGTATTGTCAATAACTGCATACTCACGAAAAATGTTTTGGCTGCAAATTTGCACTGCCGTTTTCGCAACAATTTTATACGATATCGTATCAGAACGAGTATTTCTTTTAAATCAATATAGCACAAACAAAAACGAAACAAAACAAAAAACACCTGCATGATCACATACCATAAAGTTCTTGCCACCGTCCCGCGATAGGAAAAAAACCATGTTCTTCTTAATGCCCGGAAAACTTCTTGTAAAGACAGCTATTAAAGGTTCTGTTCGAGGTGGAATTACGAGAACAATGGTCAAACAGATACAAGTTTGTGAGAGGTGCGTGCCTCGGTCAACTGAGGGCGCTAGAGAAGCGTTCTCTTATATGCATAAAATGAATGTATGTTCTTGCAGAGACACGCAAAGTGTGAAAAACTTACAGAGCATTTCAGTGTTGCAATGAGAGACTAAAAGCTTTGATGCTAAGAAACAGCGTGACTTTTTCAGACAAGAGGGACATTGTCTCACATTTCTGTTTTGCATTCAAATGTATCCTTGGCGGGAGTGTAAGGAGTACTGTGTTAACGCTTATGGAGGCGCAGCGATTGTACTTGTACTTTTGCTTTCAAACAGTTCATTCTACTATTTACAACAACGTACAGACGTTTGGTATTGGAGCGTCATAGCTTCATATTTGGATACAGTAACTGTGGAGGTACTGCAGTATAATTGGCTTCTCTTCAACATCAAAAAACTGCCTATCGCATGTTCCAAGCATAGGGGCAGGCCTTTATCATTTCTATCTCTGACCAAATTGACAGCTGAAATTGAAGTGAAAGTGTTGCCAACACTTCAATTTCAGCTTCTCATAAGTCTCTCCGCGATCACTTTACAATCCTATCCATTGTTGCCGAACTCGGGCATCAGGTTCCAGCGTGTAGACCATTCAAACCGCCCAGTAAACTCTGTACACGACTACGTCAGATCATATGCATACCTGGTTAACGGTCTTGTCGTAAATATTGGCTCTGTGAGTTCAAGTGAGCAGTCCTCAATCTCTGGTTCTCGCATAAATGCTTGTTGACATTGAATTTCACTGTTAGTATGCGATTTTAGTCCTTTGTTCCTGTTTTGAAAGTTGTGCACACTGGTCAATTTGGTCAGAGAGAGAAATGATAAAGGCCTGCCCCTTGCTTGGTATCACATTTGGTAGTAGTCGTCGTCCATAGTTGAAAAAAAGGAAAACTTCTTATGAACATTTTACTTTATACGTTACAGCGTTACAGACAACTAGTAAAAGTTTTTTTCGATGTGAAGTCACGATAATAATGGACTAACAGTTAATATCAGTGGCATGTGCCTCAGTCAGTCAACAGATGGCGCTAACGAAAGCGCCGACTCTAACATTGATGAACGTTATTGCAGTGACACGCACAGTGTGAAAAACTTAACAGAGCATTTCAGTGTTACGAGAGCAAAAGCTTTGATGCTAAGAAGCAGCGTGACTTTTTCTTTCATACAAGAGGGGCGATGTCTCACGTTTGTTTTTCATTCAAATTTATCCCTGACGGGAGTGTAAGGAGTACCGTGGTAACGCTTGTGGAGGCGTAGTGGTTGTATTTTTGCTTTCATACAGTTCAATATAAGTAGATAACATACAGGTACTGCAACGCACACTCTGTTTGGTCACTGAGCGTCATTTTAGCTACACAGTTGGACAAAGTAACAGTGGAGGTACTGCAGTATAATCGCCTTCTCTTCAACATCAAAACATTGCTTTTCTCCCCCCGTCCCTCCCTCTCCCCCCTCTCTCTCTCCCCATTTGTCTGACCTTCAGTGGGCTTCTTCAGGGTTCCGTCAAATAAGCGAGTCTGTTATCGTTCACTGCCATCCGCGAAGATGCATATTTAGAATTAACAATATGGGATTCTACCAGTTGGTCACGACTTTATCTTCTATCTGCCACTTTCCATGCCATTATTTATTCTGTTTTAACCTTTAAAACATTAGCAGATTCTAACATAGACCATAGACAGTCGAGAAACTATAGATCCTCGACTCTAAAAACGTGGGTCTATGCTGCTAATCAACGTCATGATCACTTGGATTACCTAACAAGTACATGCTAATTATCTAATCTGTGAACACCATTAGCAGATTAAGTTGATCGGTAACCGATCAAAAGTGTTACGGTCTTGGGACATAACGGGCATACCGACTTTAGTTACCCGATAAACCGTGGAGCGAGCATTCAGAGCCTATGTGGTTCCCATGCATTTGCATGGAGCTGGAAGGAGACTGTTTCCAGCTCCATGATATTAGGGCGCCCCCGCTCTCACCTTTCAACTCCAACGAGAATGACATCGAATAGTGAGGCAGATGCTCACACATACATTATGATCATAATTCTGATCGTTTGCCAGTGTCTTATGGAAGCCTTATTCCTTTTAACACCGGTTTAGCTCCGTGCTCGAAGAAAACCTCCATTATTTTGGTAACATTTATCAGGCGTAACGAGCTAGGCTAACACAGTTGAAAAGGAGCTAAGAAGCAGAAAGTCATATGTCCTTTTACTAATGTTGTTCACGAAAGAGGTTGTGAGACAAATTCATTGTCATTTTACCATCTTACATAGGATTACCGTGAGCTTCAAAGATAGACAAATAGCGTTTCACTTATCTACGGAACTGAATGGAAACCGTGTCTGATATATTTGCAAAAAGTGAACAATGCAAATTTCAGGGCTTAATTGCATAATAGACCTTCGGGAGGGTCTGATGAATGCGTTCTATCAGCATTGCTCGTTAACACCTATCGTTCAATTTTTCATTGGTTGAGCAAGGTATGCACTATGTTCCACACGTTTTCCCATACGTGAGGTCTTGCACCGAAGGAGTGCCAAGAAACTAACAGTTTTCCTTTAAGACTTATTCACACGTCAGACCCGCTTCTCTGCTTGGTCTAGTTCACACCATCGTCAACCATTGTGTTCTCCTGTATTTTATCCTTGTTGATGATCACTTTCAGGGACAATGTGATGACATTTGTGAAACATAAGACGTTTTAAAAGGTAATGAATTGGGAAAGAAAGAATATATAATGCATCTATTTTCTATTAGATGGACTTTCAACTGAGATTTGAATCTTGGGTAAAGAAGCAAATCGAAGCCTCGGATCTATAACACGCTAGGGGTTCGGAAATGATGAAAGAACGTCCTTTTCCGAGAATATGGCTGATTTTTTTTAACATTTGAATGGTTGATAGTCGACGAAATAATCTACCGAATCAAATGTACATTTATGGCAGCTGAAGTCTTTATCCCAGCATCAGACGTCAACCAGGTCTTGCTTTCAAAATGTTGAAGAGTGTTAGGTCACATTCTAATTTTGGGATGTAGAGAACATGGAGGAAGAACATGAATTTTCGAAAATATGGCACGTGTTCTTCTTGAAGTCGTCTGCAACTTTATTAGAATCCTAATAACATCAGCCTGTTTATCATACATAAATATTTTAGGAATGTCATTTTTGAAAATCTGCACCAAATTTGCAAAAATCCACATTTCAGTCAAGAAACTTTTCAATTGCAATAATTAACAGAAAAAAGAAACACTTCTAAAATGTCACCATGACGACATCCAATTTCACAAAATAGTTGTCAAGAAGTTTTGCCAGCAATTTCGCACATGAAGTGAAGGGGAACAACTTCTGAACGTGTTTTTGACAAAGTGACAATGCAATACATTCCAGGGAAAGTTGGCACCCTGTTGGAGTAGGGAACGTCACCTCGACACCTGTTACTTTCACAATAGCGCCCTCTACTTGAGCGGTGTAAGAGGTTTCGATTGGCTGCGTGGCAGAGTCATAACCTCTTGGGTGCAGCTATTGAGCGCAGGCCTGTTAGAGGGGAGCATCTCACCGCTGTACGTCCGCTGAGAAACGTCACATTCGTGCCCAATATGGAAAGTATACGGAGGTAGACTATTTCGTTTTGAGGGACAGCCGAGCGACAAAGGAACCGGGAAGGTGTTCTGGGTGTGTGGTTTTCGCCTGAAAGGAGCGATCATAAAAAGAACAGCGAGAGACCGTCTGGCACAATATAGCAATCAATCGTATGTGGTTCAGTGCGAGTGGATCCGTCGGGACGCTCTCCGTGCATAGGCATACACCTATTGTGATCGGCCGGCTGTGGGACAGACAGAATAGATAAGTCGTTATCGCTTCGTTGTCTGGCGGCGAAGGGTGTCTTCATGGTCAAGTCAATGTTACAGGTAAGATGCATTGCAAGTTGTACGATCCATTCCAAATTCAGAATTACTGACGCGCCCTTTCTCTCTCCAGTCATATCATACATACTTTAGCTACTACGACTCGTATCATGTTCTACGAGTACTGTTAAGGGTATCAGCGCATTAAACACCGACAAAAATGTGTGCGTTTGCCGTCAAGGAATCGATCGAAACATCGATTATCTAAAAATAGGAGATTTTTTGTGCATCGGAAGCGGGACTTTGTAAGACTCGTCACACGACATGTACGGGGACAGGCAGCGTTTACAGACAGTGGGGCATTTTCTCAGGAGCTTATGGACCGGTTTCTTCAATGAAGGCCGAAGACTGTGAGCGTGCGTGGGCATAACAATTTTCTCCAAGACAAGGTCCTATTGTTCGCCATACGACATGGGTATGTAAATACGTGCATGACAAATGAGTTCATGGGGCACTGTGAACATAAAAGCGAGAACAATAAAAGTGGTCATGAACGTGAGCTTTTTCAAAAAATGTCTCAAGTTATGAATTAAAAAACTGGGTGAGATTATTCTGCGATATTTATACAATCATACCAGTTTGCGTGGACGAGACATGATAATACACGAGCTGTGTAGTGACAATCACCCTCAGATGTTTACAAAGACAGGCCTGTCTGCCGCGAGGTCAGTCTGTGTACACCGCTTAGGTGTACAGAATTTCTCTGGACAACCTCGGATTGTGTGTGGCCATCGCGAGGACTGTCCATGTCCCCGCCCTAGCGACCCTGCATGGTGTTGGGCGTGACGACTCATTCGTCGCAGAAATATGTCAGGCCAAACCGCGGAATTTGCTAAAACCCAAACCGGATTATAGCAAAAAAAGGTACGGATGGTGTGCATGGCAACAGAAGTCAATATATCAAAATGACAGGTAACATTTTTCACAATACAACTGCCCCGTAGAGTTGTATTATTTGTACACACTGTGTTGACCGGACGTAGTTATAAATGGAGGACACGTTCCATACGTCCCCACTGCGCCTGCACCGAGGGTATCAAATGATAATATTACATGAGAGTTCGTCGTGGCGGGAAGAAGGGCAACTCACATTCTGTAATGAAACGTAATATCCTATATGCACGCGATGTAATATTTTATGCATGGATGATAGCCAGGTCTTGATGTTAGAAGTTAACGGATATTTGTATTAAGTTTCGGATGGAATGCAAGTCGGGAAAAAGGCTTGAGACACTGCGAATGTTTGCTTCACTGTCATGTATCCATGGAGATCCTATAGGTATCCCATGCCTGCATAAAACAAGTTGTTCAGCGACCTTAACAGAGCCAAGTTTGATATATCGTGGCGGTAAAATTGCCAGTGACGGATAAAAATAAATAATCTGAGTTTGAAGAAGGAAACGGTCAATTTACAACAGTGCAGACCTTTGAGATTTTATGTAACCGTATGCATTATAATTCGAAAAGCGGGTATATGTTGCTTGTTCCTCCATCATTTTCAACAACAGATATATTAAAGAGGCCCCGAACTCACTTCGCGGAAAATTGACGTTCTTGAAAGTTTGCAAGTGGACACAATAGAGGGAAGACATAACCGGTAAACATGACGCGTGCCTTATGTGCTTGACCATTATCTAGAAAACGTCCAGCTAGTAGATAAGATCTCTATAGCTACGGAACGACGTCCTCTGATGCTGTGACACTTTTTCTCGTTTTAGTCACAGCAGCTATTTCCGTATGTGTTTTCTCCTGGTATGTTAGTCAGGCTCTACGTCAGCGGTCGGGTGAAAGACACCGTACGTTTATAAACACCTTCTGTCGTTTTCGCTCACTGATCATCATTCGCAGACTGTTGGACCAATGCCCAAGCACACTGAAGGCTGGCTGACTCACCCTTGTCGGGTTATAGTATGGGAACGTGAATTCATTGACCCGTTGGGTGATCCGTGCCTGCGATTCTCTACCATGTGACCTTTAACCGAAGACAGCAGAAAACGATCCACGGTAATAAAACCCGTGGAGTTATTGTTGGCAAGCAAACATCATTTATCACTATCAAAGCAGCGATAACCCTCCACGTGTCCTGCAATGTTTAGACTCAAAACAGTGTCAGCAAAGAATCATTGAAATCGATGAAAATATTTCTGCCATCGTTTCGCAATGCTTAATCGAGATATAGATGTATATATATATATATATATATATATATATATATATATATATATATATATATATATATATATATATATATATAGGGTCACTCTTGTTGAAAGAAAACGAGACTCCGTGTTTAGATCAGTACAACTGACCCCGTTTCGTTTTTATAACGCCATTCGTCAAACTAATCAGCGTCGGTTTTTGTAGGTCACTGTGGATATTTCGACCAGAAGGAATACTTATCTCTTAAAATACGACACTAGTCCGACATCTTGATCCCATCAATCAAGTCTTCTGGGCTCGTGTTGACGTAAACTGGCATTGAACCGATGCAGTTGACATTGATTCTTGACCTTGTGGTGTGATAGTACGATTTCCAAGCAAATTACGCCGTCCCACTAAGTGAACGAAGATTGTGGGCAAAATAAATATTGATACAGTTTTCAGTTCAGCACGTCGACATTTGCAGGAGTCCCTCCCTCCGTCTCCTCGCTCTCTCTCTCTCTCTCTCTCTCTCTCTCTCTCTCTCTCTCTCTCTCTCTCTCTCTCTCTCTCTCTCTCCGGGGTAAGGTGCACCTTTCCCTGCAGTCTCCAACAAACATTCGTCAGCAAGTCATATCTTCAGATCGTTGTCTGACTTTCGAAGGACCGTTAACCGTTACGATTAAGTGCGATTATTAATTTGTAATCACCTCGAGGCAAGAATCTGCCCCGTAAAATAAATTAAGTATAAAGAATTACGGAATGTATTCACCAAGGAACGCCAGGGTGAGGGGACGAACCATTTGAAATTTGGGAGGTTGAAAAAAAAAAATGGTATAGCGTTTCCTCTGCAAATTTCGTAAATGTTACTATTAGATGAGCAAGTCAGAGGTACTGGTCTATTTGTGACATTTTTTGAGCGATTTAGGCTTCTATAGTTTCGGAAACCCTTTACGGCCCAAATATCTACCTTTTTTGAGCATGGGATAAGCGTCTAAAATTTTCAACGAAATACAACCAACGCAACACTGAGTAGACTTTGCCGCGTGTACTAACAATGGGTCTCAAAATGGCGGCAGTTATGGATGAATCAAATTCAAGTGTTCTGGTTTAAAAAATTGTGTTCGGCATCGGGTAGCTTTCCTATTTTTAATGACAACATCTGCGATTCAACTTTCCCTCGAGCCATACATTTTTTGCTCCTCCGACAGCAATGCTACATCACCCTCTAAATCAAATGGTCGATTCCTTATTCGACTTTTACACTCTCCCACTTTGCTCACATGCGGAAGTCTCATGGCGATACTGAATCAAATTACCGGACAGGTAATTACAGCAATAATACCCAACGTATTACAACCGGGAAATGGATCGCTGCTGATAGAGGGAGAATGAATTTCTAGGAAATTCGCCGTGAAATGAACAGACCTCGTTCCTTGAAGGGGTTCTCGCGAGGGACACAGTGATTTCTTTTTTTTTCTTGATAAGACTCATATCATTAGTCGTCAAGGCCATTATTGTGGTTTCGACGTTTTTTGATATATGATCTTGTTTAAAGGCTGAAAACATAACTGGATATTTCAATAAAGGCTTTCTCTTGGATTATGTGCCAACATATGAGCTGTGGTTGGTTGGGGTGAGGGTGGGTGGGGTAGACTGCCCTTTAAAATGCTAGGGACAGCCGCTGCAACCTTTGAATATTTTCACCAGATTCTTGTTTTATAAAAAACGAATATATGTTGTCATTTTCTTCTCAAAGGCTGTTTTGAAATCTCTCAAGTATAAACTTTCCAATTTCAAAGCGTCGAATACAGCATGCAATGTTATTGTTGACAAATGTATAAAAATCAGCTGTCTATTAACATCAGAAATGCAGTACAAATACAAGCTGTAATATATTTACACGTCGAACACAGTATACTTGTATTGAACAACAAAAACACAATCGAAAATGAATCAAAAGTTACAGCTAAGAGATGTATAGTCAATTTCACAAATACTCATTGTCTCTGATATCAACTATTGCCTGCTCGGACTAGACGGAATTTAAACTAACAGGGAATTTCAATCCTTATAGGATGATATCGTAAAACGATCACTTTATAGTCCATTGATTAAAGTCTTTATTTGGCAAGATAGTATTTCATCATAGCACAGCGATCAACGGGAACAATGCCTCGCATTCGGGATAAGAAATAACAGCAGCGTTCTTTGGAACACAATCACGTTACGTCATAAAGTGTTCCGTCGATAATGCACATGTAACAGTTAATGGTTGTATCGAGTTTGTCAAACACGCCCATAATGTGTCCGTTCGGATACGAGTCATTCACATTTCTGTGTGTTCAAAGTCTTAAGTTATTTGCCAAGAATCTCATAATTCTCGGTATATTCCATTACCTTGGTAACAAGCGTCGTCTCAATGACACACCCACTTTGAAATTCCGCCAGTTGAAAAATGCCGTCACAAGATGGTGTGCCGCACTTTTTATTAAGTAAATGTCGCTCGCTTATAATTTGGCATATCGCTAAGCAGCGACCGTTGCCCTATGACACGGTAAACACGTGACGACCATATGCCCCTCATGAGCTCTTTAAATATATCAATAATGCATTAACGGCTGTCGTGTGAGCTACAATAAGAGAACGAAAACTGCATTTACATCAAAATATGTTCAGTTAAAATTGTGGAACTTTACTAAAATTGAACCTTTCAATGCTTGAGTTTTGTAAGTAGTGAGCATTTTAAATCATTTTCAGTAAATGCATTCATATCATATCTATTTATCTATCTCGTTTGACCTTGAATCAACGGCCTGTTGCGCGCATAATGTCGTTCGTGCCATTGATTTTGAAATAATTGGCATATTTCAAATCGACATTTTCAGCGCCATAATGGATGACGCCGCCAGTATATAACATCACCGGGCGTTCACCGCGACACACGATACGATGCCACTCACTGATGCACACGGAAACAATAAAAGGACCCCCATCCACTGGAAACATTCACTCATATTTTCAATTGCATTTGTTCTTAAACTAAAATTGAACAAAATGATGTAAAAATCGTATTTTCAAGATGTTTATAGTAGCATACTGTTTTCAACGTCCGTATTTTGCACTATCTATTTGCATGAAAGGAAGCGGCAGCTTAATCCAATTACAATAGCGATGCATCATATGCACGTTAAAGCGCGAAAAAAAATTAAAAAGCGGATTATAATATTTATAGAAAACTGTTATCTGACGTCACCTGATGTTTAGCTCTGTTACCATAAAGTTTGTTTTGAATAATCGTTTGAAGTCAGAGATGAAGTGCATAGAATGACATTTTTCACCTCAGTCGTTACAAAAAACAACAACAACCAAGAATATGACATATATATATTTCAACCCCCACCGTAAATATCAGCCAGGTGTCTGCTCATTTCAGAGAAAAGTGAGCCAAGGGTCAACGCGACTCAACCGTAGAGCTTCGACGCCGACCTGAACGCAAAACAAAGACTCCATTTTCTCTCCACTGACTCAAAACGCGCCACTTCCCTCGCAATATGTCTGTGAGTCATACAGTCATATACATGTATACAGACATTCAACACACATTCCTTGCATAATTTACTGTTCACACATATCCCAGTGCCATATAATATTCCATAAATTATTGCTGCTTGTATTAATTTATTGATTTATATCGTGCTAGAGGAGGGTTATCGAAGCCCATTTAGGAAAAGGTTAAAAATGAATAAACGGGCATACAAATAATGTGAAATAATTTGACTTTTTAAGAAGAGTAATTACCGCTCCGCCAAACTGAACAAGATTTCTTTCAATCCGTATCGACGCAGAAAAGTACAGAAACTGATGTATTTATGTATTTTCATGTTGCCTGCAAAATTTAAAATTCAGTCCGTATGATATAGATCTCTCTAAACATACATAGCATGTAAGGAAATGCCTTTCTTACATTTTTCCATGTCTGGACATTTTATTTGTAACATTTGTGAAAGGTTTAGGTGTAAACTATACAATTTCCAGTTTCCGGAGATTGGCTTTAGAAGTTTAATCTATCATAAGAATGTGTTCTCTATTTCATCTTCAACATAGTATATTTCATATTGTTCGTATTTCTTGTTTGTGTTGAATGTGACGGCATTTGATGGGTACCCTTCTAGCCATTTTGTCTGAGTTACAAAAATGATTAAATCAGCTCGAGAAACACGAATAATATAAATAGGGGAATCCTGGTAACATTTTCGAGTTTTACCAAGGTTGATCCTAAACGCAAAACCTGAACTTACATCCCAGTATGCTTTTATTAAAAGCGAAAGTTGGTTAAATTTATCCCTCTATGAATCCATCCCCTACCTTGAACATACGGGCTTATTGGTGTCGTAATTAAATTAATTGAAAGGATAAAAAGCCGTTGTTGTAGAAAGGATACCTGACATACTGAAAGAAGAATGTTAAATACACTATACAGCTGAATACGTTTAAACAGCCTATTCAGCCGATCTTATTGAGACTTGGGTCTTCAACAAGCGACCGTTTGCCTTGTCTTGCCATAGTCAATGGAGGGACTGTAATCTAGCATATGGTCAATGTACCCGTACGTGTGCTGTATACCCTCAGTTTACTTAACAAGGAGTACTGCTGCACGCCCCATCCACTATATAAATCCAAATATTCTTGAATAAGCTCAACACTTTAAAAAGATTGCTTTAAGGCAAACGCCGTTGAACGAGAAATTTGAGTGAATGAACGGAATCACTCGTTCAATTTCTTCATTTGCGACGAAACTCAAATGTACAAGATATGATGTATTGCCTTAATTTCTGGCTTAGCATATAAAATATTGGACCCTGTGCAATATTCACAACGTGTCGCTTTTGATCGATTGCATTTATGCTCGTCGATAAGGTTTCAAAACAAGGGTAAACATGTGTGTAATTATACTGAGGTCGATGGAGTATTATTTGTGATCTAATGTCAGCCTGACTACAGATACGGTACCTTAATTGCGTAAGGTGTGTAAAAGCCCTCACATTTGCTCAGACAGTTTCCTGACAAATGTGTCTCTATTCTGAGTCACGATATGTTGCCTCGGAGCTAGAGTGCCATTTTGACAAAAATCAACACACGGCTGTCATTATTAATGGCGGAAAATGTCATTTTTTTGGAGTTTGATTTTTTTTTCTATGACGGTAATTTTAGAAATATGTCAAAGAAACAATGGTCAGTTTTGTTCCATGTTTGGAATTTGGCTGACATCATTTTCCCGCTTGGCTAGACGACCCCCTTTTCAGTTATCGTCAGCAAATAACGCTGTGTGTACAGTAACAAACACTTAAACGAGATATTTTCTCGGACAAATGCGTTTTATAGTCTGTGAGTCATGCGCACGATAGGTATCGAATTTTCATGCCGTTGCCATGGATACGGCCCTCTGCCCACACAGCACACCTTCCTGATTCGTGTTTACCGAAATTCTTTTCTGTGAACTGTTTACCATCCATCAATATTTCTTCGTTTCTCTCGTCTGATGAAGTCACTGCGTTGGCGAATATGTACATGTCGCTGACTGTACAGTGTACGTTTAAACCGTTACATGTTTAATCCACCGCACAAAAAGAAATAAATGGATAAATAAAATAAAATAAAATTTACATGCATACATACATACATACATACATACATACATACATACATACATACATACAAACATACATACAAACATACATAAATGCATGCATACATACATACATAAATGAAAAAGAAAAAATTAAATGATTAAGAAATAAAACACTAATAAATAAATAAATAAATAGGAAAAATAAATAAATAAATAAATAAATAAATAAATAAATAAATAAAGTGACAACCACCACATTGGGAGCTTGAAGGCCGCAACCTAACGGTTGCTAAGCATTAACCTGCATTATACTATATTGGTAAAGCTTGTCCAAAATCACAAATATTAACATTCTCAGTTTCAGAAAAATTCGTAGAATAACAATCCATTTGTTTTGATCTCTTGGTAGGAAAATAATTTCTTTTCTTGTTTTTAAGATTTTAAATAAACTATCAAATCGGACCTTGGCAAAATTCTTTATTTTTCAATAAAATCCATATAGTAGCAATGGCTAGGGCATTTGCCTAGCGTCTTCAAAGAAAGAGACAATACCCTACGATATGCTTCAATATCGTGGCAGTTCTCGAACATAAGCACGATAAGAGTAAAAATGGAATTTTCTTGTTAATCCTGTTTTTACAGGAAATCAGCAAGACCATTGGTTCAAAGACAAATATAAATTACGTCTTGCATGCAAAAAATCTTTTGACGTAATCTTCCAGAAGCATGACGAGATATCAGTTACTTTTATGGAAAATTTTATGTGGAATTGATCCTCTTTCCTGCGTTTATCGGAAAAGCAATGCCATGTTCCTGTTTTCAATTTCCTGCATCTCCCCTGGGCCTGCCCCTCCCCCGGATTGTCGTGGTTAGGCGGATTTGACGGAAAGCTTCGAGGCGAGAGATACGACCATTTGAATCAGTAGCTATTAATACCACTGCGCGTGATCCAAATTAAACCTCAAATGAAGGTTTCTCACAAGATTAGGTGTCAGATAATTCAAATTCCCAATCATGAAGACAAAAAAGGTTTCGATGATATATCATCCACCGCCCAAGGTTTTCACTGCAGGTGACGGCACGAGCCGGGATTACTGTCGTTGTGACGTATAGTGTACATGCGCAGTCCAGCAGGATGATAAAAGCGACTCTGGCTGCTGCAGCCTCGAATACAACATTTCGTGTAACATAAATTACCCATCGTCATTCGAATATCGAATTTCATTTCATGTATACGTAGAGCTTCTGTCGTGTTGATTTTTAGGTGTGCATTTATTGAGCTGGCTGTGAGCCCCGCACAGCATGACAAGATGACGTAATTTCAGAAATTACGTCATTACAAGCACACTGAGTGCAGAGCTCAGAAATTTCCACGGTCTGTGACTGGGCACACGTCAGCGAGCTCACCGGACTAAAATCGCATATTTTTCACGTGGAAATAATTAAAATAGTATCAGAACATTGTGATTTTTTAACTTCTTCTGTCCATATGGTACTTTGAAGACGTAATAATGCAACAAATAGCTTATAAACTGCCCTTCTGTAAATTGATTAAGAGAAATTATGACGATATCATCCCGTGTGATAACAATATTCTTTTTACGAGCCTATTGCAATAGCTGCCTGAAAATTCGACGCACTGTATCATTTATAGTTGGGTAGGACCCTGAAAGAGAGAAGCGCATGCAACGACTCAGCGATTTAAGTCCGAGCGGGACAAAGACTATAAATATGGCCCGCGGAACGTTTGAAATTTTGGTTCTGCACACGCAGGCAAAATAGGTTTACCGGATAACTAAAACGAGACCTTTCGATATTTGCGATTTTACAGACTGTCAAATTTTGCCCATAAAACTTCCGCTCGGATTGGTTGATTTGCTGAAACATGTATTTTTTATTTGCTGTCGACGAAAATCTAATATTTTATTGATTTTCGGTAAACGTACTAAAAGTACACGATGCAGATGAATGCGTTAAAGGATACAATGGGTTCACTGTATAAGCAGTTGTCACCGCGTCTCTGCGTACCATGCAAGTACAGCCGGGGAAAATAGTGTCTTCTTGCACGTTCCTCCGTTGATGTAATCAGTCTTGAGTTGTCAGACAATGTCAGCTGTTGTAATTTAAAAGAAGAGAGAGAAAAAAAATCCGTTACAGGTACGCCATTAACATTATGTTTCGACAAAAGGTGTGATTATATAGAATGCTTAAGATCTCAAACCGAGCAATAGACCTGACATGTGTCAGACATATTACAAATCAAAATCCCAATTACTTCGCAACTTTAACCGTTTCCCTGCCAGACAGTATCACTTCCCCATCTGTCAAGTCAGTAAAAAGCGGCATTGAGCCAAAACCTAGAGCATTTAGCCACTTGGCTTGGTATATTATATCAGCTATATCATGTTTACAGTGTCTATGTTTTCAGGGGTCTTCAAATGTTCATTTTTTGTTGAAAGGCATCATATCGGGCATGTTATGTTTTACTAGTTTTAACCACGGTCCCCAAAGATTGTGGAGGGACCGTGTTTTAACCAACTTGACCTGATGGGGAAAATGAACTTAACAGGATAACGGATTTAAATTACTAGTATCATTTTTGCGCATGACAGTCGATAGGGAGATTTTTACTGCCAACAACCTATAAAGACAATTTATCGTATCAGGGGGAGTTCAAGTCATGATATCGTCGTCCAATTTTCGCTCTTCAAAGTTTTCTTGAAGGGAAGGATTAGGGTCGTCCCCAACAGAAAACATTGCATCCTGTCAACTTCAAAGAGCGCTGTCAAAGATGTCAACATTTTACATGACCACGTCAATAAGGGCCGCAATATCAGAAATAATGAACCAAAATTGCTCACTGAGATGCAGGCATACGTCAGTATACTTTTTTAATCATTCGGTACTAATTTTCTATCAAATGGTTCTAAAATTCGTCTGACAGCTGTGAAGGGAATGTGTCAAATCAAATTCGGAAGCAATTATATTAGACTTATCAGAACGTTTGGAAGATATTGGATTCGAAGTTGGGTTCAAAGGTCAAATATCTTTGCCACAACCAAAATGTGTTCATTTATTAGGGCGTGCATGCTGTCTTTTATTCTATTGCAAAGCTGTCGCCCGATTTATTTATTAAGCAGAACTTAGTTTCTTTATTTCATTTTTATCCTAAATAATAAGCTGTTCATCGCCTATTTTGTTTCACTGCGGAGCGAAACTAATTAAGGTCATTTACTTGTAACTCTAAAGCTGTCAATGGAAAATCACATAATGTGGGAGTAGTAATTGCTTATGCATAAAATTGTGAGATTCAAATTACAAAACGTAAATACCGAACTACACAGAAGGCATTTGCACTGTCAAAATTCACTGTTTGGTTGTCAGGGTAAAATCACCATCGTAAGTTTACTTAAGAAGAACGGGCCTTGGAGACAGATGGCCGAACTCTCAAATTTCTACAATTATTTTCTGATCTACCACTTGTGGGGGCTCATTTTAAAGCTCTTGGAGAAAGAAAAACTTTAATTGTCTCAGTTTTTCACAAATCCAAATTTAATTTTCCCCCATAGAGATAACACAGGCATGGCGGCCATTTTGAATTGTAAATATCGCAAAATGTTTCGTTATTTGTTTCGCTAGTTCCGAACTTTGCTTGGTGACCCCCGATTTTTATTGTTGATTTTGTAACAGAATGGTTGAAAGATTCATTCAGGAAAGTTTGAGTAAAAGTTAAATTAAGTCTACTTTCGATTCGCATACTACCTCAAGAAATATAATTTTGTCGCACAAGATGAACACATATACCATTGCATCTTCTATATAGGCTGTTCCCCGCGGCCTAATCTCTGTTGTGGTGGGTTTTCTAAAATATCTCTCAGAGACAATTGCGACCTAGTCACTTGACATTATGGAGTGGCGTAGTTTCATTCCGCCTTTCAGTTTTCAATTTCCATTAACCCGGAGTCCCCGACAAGGAATATAGGAATATTTATAGTTCTGAGCAAACAGACCTTAATAGATTCTGTTACACGCTCATATCAAAATATCTCATCGCTATTCAAATTTACACAACTAGCTACCGTTTGCTTGTTCAGTTAGTAACATTTGATGTTTTTTATAATATTTTGTCGCTTTTATTAAATACAGTTTCTTATTATTGTTCTAGTCCAAAAACATGTCAAAATTCTTGCCAGCACGATTTTTATGTATAATGACCTTTTTAAATTTACTACTGAACTTGAGTCAGGCCTAGGCATCGTTTGCTGTGCTCGCAAGACTAGATGAAGTGTGTATTTCAACATACATTTGATGAAAAACGAAGAAAGTACGCTTGTTTTCGGGAACAAAAAATGAAAACATCAGTTTCATTGTTCCTATATTTTCTTTTTTCCATGAAAAATCCTTCTTTCGCAGCATTTATCCATGATATAATATTTGCACGAATATAGTATACCCATTTCAGTAAAATCCCAGTGATGCCTTGTTTTGGATTCACTCGTATCGATATTTTCCCTGAAGCAAGCTTCGCCAACGACCAATTATGAAAAAGGAAGATGAAAAACAGACATGTCCGTTCTACTTTTTGTCTGTTAGAAATGGTGCATCAAAATGATGTTATTAAAATGTAGTGTTTATTAGACCGAGAAGTTCCGTCTTCTTTAATTTTCAAAATGAAAATAATTGAGTGAATCCTCATCTGAAAGGTTACAGTAAATAATTTAGTGTTTTATTTTTTTACCAAACCAATTTAAGCCGATCGTTCTTAGAGTAGGTTTTCCCTCTCTCTGTTTCGCATATTCAGTTTGTTTTGATAACATGTTTACCGAAATTGCTATCACGTTACGACCCGGTGAGCTAAAGCAATTTCCCGAATTACATGGAAAATGATAAATTAATATGAATTAAAACATTGCCACAAGTGCTTATAGGAATTGCACAAGGGTACAGGAGGGCGCATTAAACAACAAAACATTTATTTTACGCTTGTCATAGGCGCAGCATAAGATTGAGGTTCTTTACGCCCTTCTCTAAATCACCAGAAACACAAAATTTGAATCGTTTAATGATATTCTGGAGATGGCGGCCATTTTGAATGACAAATATCGTTATGCTGGGGATGGCGGCCATTTTGAATGCCAAATATCGGTAAATTTTTCTTGTAATTTTCTCCAATCTCAAAGTGTGCTCGGTTATCCCTGATTTTTGTGCTTGATAATAGGAGAACAAATTTAGCAGAAAAGAACAAAAGTTTAAAACTTAGTTTCGAGACGTGTATTACCAGCTTAAACGAAACCTAGCTGTACCTCACGCATGCGCTTCGGTTTGTTGTTAATGAGAACAACCTTTAGTTATAAGTTCCTGATATTTCTGCTAGATCCAGAAATTAAGCCGCCGCTGTCTTTATGTGTTTTGACATTAGGCGGAGCAGAAGTTGTGTCTGTCGCCCCCTCTTTTAATGTGATTATCCGTTTCTTGCCCACGTCTGCCATCATAAATAACACATAATTTACTAATAATGCACCTTCCAGACTGTTGGTTCTCCCCTTTGTTACTACGACAATAGCGTGAATACAGTATGGATACCGAGATGTTCAAACTGCAGGCAAAATGCCCAGGGACCGACATGAGTGTATGGCGGTCAATGTCGGATCACAAGCAGAGCCCATATAGAAACAGGTCATCAAGTGACGGCGGTTAACAACTTTCTCGTTTAAGTTGACCTTCAGTTGTCACACTTTAACGGGTGTCAGATACCCATGACGTCATCACTGGTCATTATGCACTGTCTGGGGAATTCTTAACATGTAAGGCGGCGGTGGTTGAGCCTTTGATGGTTATTTCTCCGTGACAAATTACAATGAATGCAAAGGATCTGGCTGTTTATTAGAGAGGACCGCGTGTATGAGAAACAGTGCCGCATAGTTATGCAACCCAGGTTTGGAACCAGTCAAAAACACTATATTCAGCAGACTACTAGATGGTATTGCTCTGTTGCTAAATAAACCATTTCTTATTATCGACTTACATCGTAAAAATGAGCAACTCTGTCATAAACCCACAACGGGAGCAAGATGCCATTAAAACAACAGGTATTTTTCTCCCAAAAGAACTGCCTTTCATTGAATTTGTACATCACAAAATGGCGATCGGCTTGTCAATGGGTACGCATGAAATATGTGCGCCATGCGTATTGGGTGTTCACAGTGGCCTTTTGACGGATGCGAGTTTATGTGTATTACAAGAACCGATTTCCGTGATCTCATCACAGCTGTTGCGAATATCCTTCCTTTCAAAAGTAAAGGCTTACAGAGAAGGACGCTAACAAGTGTTGGCAGCCCTGGAGAGAAATTTCCCATTTGTATTATTCACTCGGTGAAATGCTAATCGCACACAGCAGCAGATACAGGGCTTTGACCCGTGTTCGTCTGTTACATTAGCAACAACACTCGAGATGATTGCATCCAGCAGAACCCTGGACCTGTTTGCTAATCAGTGCCTGTTTCCATGGTAACCAGACATACACGGTAAAGGCTTTCAATTAGGTCCAAGAAATAGTATGTTTTAAGGGGTTTGATACTTTACAAATAGATAGTACTGCTTTCTATCCATTACACTTTACTGTTTTCAAGATGTCGTTTCACAGTTGAACGAGCCATACCGTGCACATCCCAGTCTTCAGAGGAAATTTAAATCCTTTGAATGGGGTCAGTGGTGAAATTTAATTCCTAACGGCCCTGCCACCATGGCAACGGAGCTGAATGCGGGAATTTGCACCTGAAAGAGGGCGTTTTGTGATGCAAGGCTGGTGTTAACCAAACTGTCTATATTTGCAGACTTTTTTTGCATGGATGTTATTGTGTAAATTGTGCCTAACCAACCAGCTCAAAGGGTGTGTCTGTGTAGGCCTATCATATCATAAATATAGCAGCAATTTTCCCCCAATAAGAATGATAAATTTATCAACGCAGAGTAGCGCTTTAACAAAGTAAATTTTATCCTAAATTTGTTAGGCTTGACATGACATGAGCTTTTCGTTTTTAAAATTAACTCAAATGCTGAGAGAATGCACACTCATGTTTGTTTTTCATAAACCCTATCATCAACTTGGCATTATGCACATCTTGTTTGGCAAATATTATCTTATAGAATGTTTAAACCAAAAGAAAGTATATTTAAAATATCATTAGGGACCTAAACGCCTAATGCTATATGCGATAAATGCCTGTACCTTGGGCTAGAGCAAAAATATTAGATATAGCTAGAGAAATAAATATAGATTTGTTGGGCGCAACTTGATAGACGGCGAGCGATTTTTTTTTCTCCCTGGCCACTAGTTATATTGTTACTGATGATTTGATGTCTAGATTTTACAAAGTGCACACTGACATAATCATTGCAGAACTGCCAGTGTTGACAGAACAAAGTCTGAGCATTTCACATGCTGTACGCCGAAACAGAAAAACTGTAAAAAATGTGTACAACATAAATGACCTAAAATAGCAATACGGAAGTACATATTTGCCTCTATTAAAATGAAATTGGCTGAAGCAGAAGCTGCGATTCAGAAGTACAATTTAATTATTCTCACTAGCCCTAACACACTATTTTTCGAATACTGATATCCCGTCGTCGTTAAATCGCAAGTGATGGTTTCCGGGAAAAAGTACTATTCGGGCATTAATCATGACACCAGCCCTTTAACAAGACCGGCAAGCTGTCCATCAGTAAGTGACAGATGTTGAGAAGGAAGAAACTATTTCTCATGGCAGCTTCAATGAATGAAATGCCCTTATCGTTCTAAAGGACTCAATAATGCAGCGAGACCTCATAAATTGTTAGTTATATATTATAAATTACGAGTGAAGACAACGAAGAGTGAACATTGTTTAATTATGGATATCAAAATTCATAATTATTTATTATAATTGGATTTGCATAGTGATAAATATTCATAATTAGATGCGGCACAAGTGAGTGAATTTTTTTTTCATTTACCAAACCGACAACATCAAAAGCTATGCTGCCGGTCTGCTCGCCAGTAAGCAAGCTGAAACCGGCAGTCCAACATCCCTGTTTTTTTCGCATTATCACATTTTTGAAATTTGCTCTCGTGATTTTCTTCGGCAGGTCTATTAAAGGCAAGTGTCAGCCGTCAGATTGTCTTTCCATAAAATTTACTCACTAGATTACAATTTCAATGGAAAACTAAAAGATATGACACCTCCATAATCCTCCTTTAGACTAGAACAAACTTGATCCCAGGGATCAAGTCCCTGGTCTTTAAGGAAGTATGCCTCTCCAAATGTAAAGGGACAGTCCTCAATCCCAGGTTCTCGTGTCAATGGTTCTTAACATTGACTGTTTATGTGATTTCCTTTGGAAGTACTGCAATGTTAGTCAATATGCTTAGAGATAAAGCTTATAATAAACCTGCCCCTTTAAGACTTAAATTTGTAAACCATGAAAAATTGCTGGAGGAGACCAATGAATTTATCGATTGCCGAGAAACTCGATAGCAGATATAAATTAAACCTACCGTGAACCTTCGGGCTTAATAATGCCATACTTTAATAAATTGAAAGGGTGAAAAGCCGCTTATTTTTATTTGATTTATTCCACGCCAAAGCAAGGAAAATATAAATGATACATCACATATTAAAAGAAGAAAAATGGAGCTTTACAGCAGGAGAAGTACATGCTTCAAAATTGACAGACTAAAAAACTTGTCAGACTTTCCTGAAGGAAACTTTCGACCATTGTATTTTGAAAACAAACAAACAAACAAATAAAAGTCTAGGTTCAACGTGTAAATTTTGGTACCAGAGAAACAAATTACCTTAAATTTACAAAGATGTGAAATTCAAAATGGCTGCTATTTATATCCCTGTGTTAACTCAATGGGTAAAATTTTCGAATTTCACAGAAATTCACTCCAGGAGCTTCAAAATGAATCTCCACCAGCAGTAGGCCAGAAAAAATATTGTCACAAACTGAGAGTCCATATATCTGTCCCCGAGGCGCATTCTACCTTGAGTAAGTCAATTTGTTTTAAGATACTACTGACAAACAACCTGTTCCTTCAACCGTTCCATTTTACAGCTCTGAAACTTTAGCGGACATTTTGTGTCTGTCGCTTCATTCCCAGTTACTGTACTAACAGTCTGTTACATGATAATAATCCAACGCCGACGCAGTGAATAATCCGAAGCATTTATTGTAAGAATTTATTAAAAGTAAATAAAAAGCTATACATTGGAAAAATATCGGCAGTCCTTAGATGCCAAATCTCCATAATGCCATTTACAGAAAATTCTTTGTTTGCCGTCCTTGGATTTTTTTAAAAGCCTACCAGCCAGGCAGGCAAAGGAACAAAAACAGACAGAAAACATAAGTGTATCAACATAAGCTCATTTTTTATTTGGTTTCTTTCGGAAAAATAATATTTTTATTAATTTTGTAATAGTGTTAACGTTGTGTTTGTTTTCTTAATTTTGCTCTGAAACCTATACTATCACGTGGACGGCAAACAAAGAATTTTATTTAAAGCGCCTAAGCTATATTTAGTACTTTGAGCCTCAAAAGTGAAAGACTTGACATTTGACTCAAACTTTCCCTAATGAAAATTTTAGCAATTCTCATACCAAATCAGCAATAAAAATCAGGGGTCACCGTGCAAAGTTAACCATCATTCACCGAGATTTGAAATTAAAAATGGCCGCCATCCCCGTGTTAACTGTACGGGAGAAATGGAATTTTTGATTTTCGGAATACAAAGACATTGAAAATGAGCCCCAACAAACACTATATGAGAAGAGAATTTTAAAAATTTGAGAGTTCGAATTTCTATCCCCGAAACTCATTCTACCCTGAGCAGATTCCAAGATTTTTGTACCGTCTGTTTATTAGTTTCCTGTTCTACTCCAAAGATCGTGTCGAAATGCCAAGTGTCAATCCGTGTAACCAGCGCTATTGTTGACAACGTTATTTCGCTC
Source organism: Ptychodera flava (assembly GCF_041260155.1). Taxonomy (NCBI): domain Eukaryota; kingdom Metazoa; phylum Hemichordata; class Enteropneusta; family Ptychoderidae; genus Ptychodera; species Ptychodera flava. The sequence goes on from NC_091946.1 coordinate 24,268,648, forward strand.
CGGACCAGAAGCTCTTTGCCAAACAGGAACATTGCTTAGTGCACGTACGGACAAAAGTATTAGTTACTTCGACATGAGAAAATTGGAAAATTCATTTTATTTTATAATCATTTGACAAAGAAAAGGAAATCTCAACATTTACAGCGGTTTTTTCTTTAATATTTGCAGCGTAAGATTTTGTATGCAGAGTGATAAATCAGTATATTCGTCTGTCTACTTATTTAAAATAAGCTCTTTAATATCACACGCATGATCGGATCGCAGTCGTACATCGCCCGTGGGTGTAACGATGACGTCATTACAAACGTCAAAGTTCATGTATTCCAAATCTGCGCCGGGTACCGAGCATGGGGAAGGCAATGCTCTGGAGAGTTGTCAATTCAAATGAAACGAAAGAAAAAAGTGCGCCAAAATGGCGACATTGCTCATGTAACCGATGGCAAGACAGATACTCGTTACACCTACGATCTCTATCTGTAAGGTTAACAAATGCTGTAGTCTAGGTCGGTATGTATAATGCATGTGACTGACATGTAGAAGCTGGAGCAGTTTCGATTTACAACGCAGACGACAGGTCGTTTGAGCTACAACAATGAATGTTACCCGGCCTCATTATTGCCTGTAATTCAAAGTTGATTTTGGATCGACCGACAACCTGTTCAATGTATGAATTTTCCTTTTCGGATCCTTGGAGTTTGAACTCACTCTGCTGTCTTAATTACATACGGATTCGATTTTCAAAACTGATGTGAATTCTAAGTGAATAACATTGACACCTGTTATCTGAATCAGCTTCATTTACACCGCTAACACTGCGCAATCTTCGGGCAATACTCGTGTAATGTTCAGCATCGGAAGACTCTGTTACATTTTCTGCAATATTTTGGATCAGGCATATTTATGAAAGTTATAAGATAGTGAATCTTCTCTCTGTCTGTCTGTCTCCCTGTTTGTCAGTGGCCCTCTGTCTCTGTATCCCTGTCTCTTTTACTGACTCTGTCCATCCATCAATCTGTCTGTCTGTCTGTCTGTCTGTCTGTCTGTCTCTCTCTCTCTCTCTCTCTCTCTCTCTCTCTCTCTCTCTCTCCCCCCCCCCCCGATTGAAGAGTAAGGCCTAAACTGCATCGCATATAAAGACAATACTCTATGTAGGGACACATACATTAAAAATAAAAAAATACCACTACATTTGGACACTTTTGAAAGGGATCACAATACACACTAACATGACACCACCATGATTGCGTTTTACTAAAGCTGAAAGCAATCTCAAATGTTAAGGAATTAATTAAAGACTCAAAGTTTGATTCTTCTGATAGTCTCCCACCGTTTTATAGAGAACGGTTGCCAAATACTTGCTTTTAGCCCAGACCAGTGAAAGTAGAAATTTGCCTTTAAGTTAGAAAATGTCATCATTCGGCAGGAACACTGAATTAGCCTCTGTTCTGTTTCTTCTCTAGTACTTTTGATAACGGCGTGTTTTTGTTAATTAATAATTGCTGATTTAGTTTAAAAGCGAGACTGCGCTCTCCGCCAAAACTATAACCATCCAGTATGGGAAGTCAGCCATTTTTATTCAAATGACATGCAAATAAAACCTGTCATCACGCAACAGTGTATATTTACTAACGTTTGATATTTTGCACGCACACTATTTTACTGTAAATATGGAATGGAAATCAAATCGTTTGAATATTAAGCGTTATTTGAAGAGTTTCCTGTGAATTACTTAATCTTCTGAAATTCAGTTTGCTCGGGTCGAATGCTATCTCTGATATGTAAAGGTGTCGAAAGAGATGGGGTAATGTTAGTACTATCACGTAGGTTTGACATGTTTAATTATTCAGACTTGCGGGCATTCAAACTGATATAGCTTGAAATGTTCAAAATTTCATAGTTGTTCGACAGAAAATTGACTTTTTAATGAAAAATGCATGAAGTGTTTTGGCAGAATTCAGAGGAAGGAATAATATACGTTCGCATATTAAAACTAGTGCAAAATCGAATGGATTTTTCTTGTATGCAAAAGACAATCATACATTATGCGAGGAAGGGGAATCATGCTAGTGAATGTTTAAAGTTACGCACCGACTAAGTAATGCCTCTTAAAACACTCAAAATAGAATTCAACAACCCGCTAAAATGTCAACACATTCGAAATTCTGTATTCACGCGGTAAGCTTGTCACAATTTCCGGGGAAAGATGCGTGTACTGAGTTAAAAAAGTGTTTTCCCTTGCAAAGTAGCAATGTACTGTCAGACTGAAATGAATAAAATGTGTCAACCGACAGCGCATTCTGTCACAGGTTAAAAACAACATGACATCTTGACGAGAGTCGATGGCTTCGACGAAGATCATCGAGCGCGGACTCGTGTGTAACGTCGCCCTCTTCTCAAAATTTTCAACCTCGACAAGGCGATGCTGTATATAATCTTGTCTTCTTAAATGTGTGGCATCAACCCGTCAATCACGGACGTCCCCGGAAATGAAATTCGTCTTGGAGACACTCACAATTTTCTTTAATCGCCGTGCTCGTACGTGCCCAAAATACAAGGAGGGAAGCAAAGACCCTAGCTTTTTTATCTTTGCCCTTTTGAAGCATCTATTGTCTTTTCATAAGATGATTATTGAAATCTTATATGATCTTGACAACTGATCAACAGATGAAGTTAAAATATGCTACATTATGGACGAATACAGCACTGTCACGCCATCGCAGTTATCGAAATTTCTCCAAAAGACGGTAAATACAAGTATTGTGTTATCTATATTGTCTACTAGGGAAGATTAGCTAGTTTTTATCGGTCTTTGCATACAGGAGCTACGATGTAACTTTGAAGCCAAAATGAATCATGTGTGTGCCTTTTTACCTCTTATTGAACAAAAAACAGCGTTGATATCTCACTATACGTATAACAGCTTATGTCGACAAATCAACAACTGTACGAAACGATACATGTAGACGAAGAAGACGAAGTCTGCCCGTTAATTTTCTCCTGCGGTCCATATCACGGCGCAATCGCAGCGAGGTCACTGTGCTGCTCTAACATTGCTGCGCATGCCCGGGCGCTTGGCGGCTTTGCCTCCCCCAACAAAGCTTTTCCAGGCGAGCTTGCATTGGTGTTTCGATACCCCAACGTAAATACCACCAGCAGACGACTTCTTTCTCTGTGTAGCAGGGTTCAACGCACTCATACTTTGAGTTGAATCGTCTGTGACCCTACGGGGCTAATGAGAAAAACAAATTGCTCAAAATGTAATTTTTTAAAATAGTCACTTTTACGCAGTAATACGACAATGACAGGATGTACTCAGGCAACGGCATCCTCCACTCGCAAATACTAATCTAATCAGATGATTTTAATGTAATTGGGAAGCGATTCTGAAGGGGAGGGATTGTCGGGTCAAGAGGTCAAAATGTAATAAACGATTAACCGAGTGGCATAGAATATTGAAAAGATGAAAGTGAGAAGGGCAGATGCTAGAAATGAATTCAAGCGACTTGATGCTACAGCATAACCAGTCTCGAGAAAATAATCATATCTAAGTTAATTTGGTGAAGTGATAAAATTGAAAAGTGCCCTCGAGTGCACCGGTTTTGAAAATCTGTGAGTTGTAATTTTCTCACTTTTTGACATGTTCTCCCTCAGAGTTCCAGACAAATTTGATTGGAAAATAAAATGAGTGAACGAAAATCCTGTTAACCGGATGAGACAGATCCGATCTTGGGGTTACGGTGCCTTCACTGTGAACATCTAGTTTCATTATCAGTATCGCTTGTCGTCATGGCGACAACAGGATCCCTTTGCCCTCCATCAAGATTGGAGACTGTCCGGGCATCGCTGCTAATCCACGGCGGCGACAACTGCCGTGCTTCATCGCCATATCTTTAGATTATCCGCGGACGAGGACAAGTCATCCTTACCCAGTTCCTCGGCTTGACACGCTAATTTTAACCGGGTAAACGGAAATTATGAAGAAATATATAGATTTAATTTGGTTTTACCCGAGAAGACAATAAATACTGAATAGATATTTAGGGTATCATGAATTTGCATGCTAATAATTCATGAATGTATTTACGCAAATACTATTCATATTATACTGTTAAACACAGTCACTCTACTGTGTATTGAATAATCGCTTAATCTTTAATTTGTCAATTTTGTTACATTGAATTTGACAGACCTACCCAGTCAAATAGTTTTATTTGATTATGTTACTGTGATGTTAATTTTTTATTTGTTTCTTATTGATTAAAGCGTACAAAACGGGATAAAAATACGGTTAGCCTTATTGATGTCCAAGAAAATGGAGCAATTTATATGTTCCGCTGTCAATTTAACGCGTCGACAAGCCCTTTTTGCCGAATTAATTAATTCTGATATTTAAATTTTGATGCCCACGCATGCGTCAAAGTCAACATGACTGAGCACACTAACTCTCATTTTCCAAATTACTGTAATTTTTCGTCGGAAAAGGGGCGCGGCCATACACTGCAGTTCATGTGGGAATGATACCGTTCGCCCAATGTTTTCATTTGAATGAACCCAAGTCGCTTGTGTCTGAGAATTTTACTAATGTGTCTGGTATCTTTCTAGCTCAGGGTAATTGTTTTATGGGAAGATAGGGTTTGGAACGACCTCTGACCCCAAATTTCATCATACCGCACAAGTACCGCATGAAATTTGTCGCATTTCCATTTAACGTCTGTAAGAACAGTGAGAACCGCAGGGTTATTTTTCTTCGCAACATACAGTACTTCACATCACATCGTTGTAGTTACCATTTATTTACAGAAAAATCGATAAAACCCTCCAGCAGAATGAAAAAAAAATAAATATCATTATCGGGTCTTCAGCAATATTCACAAAAGCCGTTGGATTGAAAATCCACGGATAGCTATTCAGACATGCAAAACGATAACCTTTGCCCTCTGGATCATTCAAAGCGATCGACTCGGGGATCGAAGACAAGACGTTTGCCAGACAGTTGATGCGCACACCGTACGTAGACATTTGTGCAAATCCCAATGGCCCCGCCGTAGACTACGAGATTGATCGAAAAAGAGACGACATTCAAAGTTGCCTTTTGAAATGATAATAATGCGAGGCATATTTAATAACATTTAGGGGTGACGTGTTGGCATTTAATGCAATTCAATAACTCTCTGAATACGTTAAACGCTAGGCTACAGTCACCACTGTTGTTGTGGCTGACCCGGATGTGCGTATAATACCCAAATATTAGGTATAAAATCCAATTGTTGAATTGTGTGGTCGCATAAAACCACCCAGATTGTACTCACAGGGGTAGTTAAAGTGATTTTTTCGGATAATATATATTTTGATTGATGTATGTTTCCAAGCATGTCAATATATCAATCAGATCCAGTATCAGCCAATTATCGAATTGAAATCAACATGCATAGATTTGTTGCTTATAACGTAGACAATAATCATGTCATTATTCAGGCAACATACAGCACCCTTGCTGGCCTACTTCGAGTATAATATGCTAATACGCATGCATACATATATATATATATATATATATATATATATATATATATATATATATATATATATATATATATATATATATATATATTATATATATATGTATATATATATATATATATATATATATATATATATATATATATATATATATATGATATAGCGCTCGATGCTAAAAGCACAGTGTTATATACAATAACACAAATAACTTCAAATACCAAGAAATTATATCTGTTACTTAAGTTTCATACGTGTAGCAATCGTCAGACGATTGCCAGATGCATGAAACTTAAGGAACAGATATAAGGTGTAGGCTTCTACATTACGGTTAGTTTTTTACGACTCTTCATGCAGTCATAATGAATTAATGCACACAAGTTCAAAGCGTTTAGGAAAACAAGAACGATGCGAACAGATGGTACTTTTCACTTCTTAAAATTTATTAGGTTTAACTGCCACTAGAGGGCGTTTCATCGTAAATTTAACCTGTGCCCAACACTACAGTATATGACAGTGAGAGCGTGTCCGATCCCCGATCACTGTTACACAGTATACAAAGAGTGCCATTTCATTCGTCACCCGCTATTGTAGAGCAGTTTAATCAACGCGGGCAGTAATGGCTAGTTCTGAAACGCAAATTGCTATTCATCGATCGCTATTATGGTGACATTAATTGCAAATTAACAAAGCCGTCACCTCAGCGAAGGAATTAAAACACATTTTATCCCACGGTTTTTTTGAAGAACAAGCGATATTGTATGACGTCACTTCACCATATGGTTCACGCGATCACATTGACGATAACTGTTCAAATGCCTTCAGTATAGAGCAATGGATGAAGTGCTGACACATATCTGTATGTTACTTGATATTTCTTTATTGTCGTATCATTTATGTATTTGTTTATCCGTTATATTTGTTTTTTTGTTTGTTTATCCGCTTTCCGCATACAAGACAGCAATTGAATTTGACCCAAGTCTCTTTGCTCCTGAAGAAAGCAATGCACGAGTCTTCAGGTGCCTATCTCAGTCAACAATCAAAAGCTAATACCCCAGATAATTTCGAATTGTATATGGCCCTATGTGGACCCAGCATGCTTCAGTCCTGTGATATAATACCAGCTGTCTTATCGCCCTGCATGCATCAGCATAGTGCCAGCACAAAACGTTGTGGCATTGAAATGATTTATGAATATTTTGTTTGCATTGGCAAACTCATTTCGCAGATAATAAAAAAACCCGCGTTTTTCACCTGTAACCTCGCGCAGCTGTTGCACTTGTAAACTAAAAGTTCAAAGGTGTATGATTTATGCGTCAAGTTCAGATTAAAAATTCAATTTTTTTTGCACAATTGTGACCTGTCGTCGTGGTCCTTGTAGCTCATTTTACAAGGCACGTTCGAGGTAGAACCAAGTAAGTTATTTTCAGTCTCTTATTCTTCTCCATCTAAGCTCACACCAGTTTCGAACGACATTCCTATGATGTTTTCCGCGCGAGCGATAAGTGATGACATGTGAATGGCTTTGTAAGCTTGACGAATGAAGTAAGCGTTGTACATAATTAACATAAATTTTGAAGCAAACGGTATAGCCAGGGAACTTCATATGTAGAGCTGGTGACGTCATGTCGTCTGCTCATACACTTTACACGATGTACACACATACCATTTCATATCGTCATTGCGTTCTAGGTCTTGCACGACAATGGGAAACCCGATTCTAGCTTTTCCTTTCCACTGATTCAAATGTTTCAATTGTTTGACGTTTCAGAATCTTCGTATTATCACCGATGAAGCTTTAGCCCTGAAGATTACAACATGAGTACGGATATACAGAAACACAGCCTGATGGAAAGGCCCATCATAAACGGAGAAGTGGCTCCAGCAAAACTGCAAGCCGAAACTCCGTCGTTTTCAAGCGAGGATGGAGGCGATTCGGACTGTAAACCAATTCTCCCCAAGAAGGAGGAGGAGGCTGCCTTGAAATTTTCTCTTATGTCCAGGCGACAGAAATTTACACTCGTAAGCCTTTCAATCATGAAGCTAACATCGTCAGCCTCGTATTCAATCATCGCGCCATTTTTTCCAAAAAAGGTAAGTTTGCTATAGGCTTAGAAATGGGACTCTCGGAAATATTCCAAACTTGACGAAGATCAAAAGTATTAAAGCTAGGTGATGGCCCGCGCCTAAAAGTGGAATTAAAAAAAGACCGTACATGAATTCCTTGGGAGCATTCTCCGCAAAAATTTCCATTCATGCTGGCGTTGCTATCCACACTGTATACAGCAACATGTTGATTTGCGTTCATCTCTATCTTACAGGCAGCCTCTGTCGGGGCCTCTGAGACAGAAACGGGTTTTGTATTCGGCGTCTATGCTCTTACTATGATTATAACTGCGCCGGTCTTTGGGAAATTTGTAAGTATCATCAGTAATCCACGAAGACGTTCTGTTTAAATCAGTTGCCATATTGTTTTGAATGAAGAGATGTGTTCCCGCCTGACGGTCAGTCAGTTTTCTGGTTTGCTGTCTGTCCGTCCGTGTCTCCCTCTGTCTCTTTCTGTTTGTCTCTCTCTCTTTCTTGAGCTGTTACTACATATTACGTTCATTTACTTTGTAACGCTGGTCTCCTAAGTCTATAAGGTCACAGAGTTGGTAACTATTGGACAGGTCAAGGCCAACGATGTTGTATTTTAAGAGGAGCGTTTTCAGTTACAAGGTTACTTTCCATTGAAATTACTTGTGTTGAGTTGAAATTTCACTGCAACAACTTTGATTCTGGCTCGTTACACATATTCAATCTAGAGGATGACCTGGTTGCACGAATACACCACCACAGGTATACAGACACTCATCTAGGAAGGCCTAAAGTTGTAATAATAAGTTTATTGCTCTTCAAAGCCACCGGCCCAAATGCAAGGGTCTTACAAAATATCTTGTAAACAAGTTATTTAATCACACAGATACAATGTATACATTTCCTAAGTGATATAAACATGTAGACAGATAAGTAAATAATTGGATAAACCATGAAATTGTAAGCAAAGGCTTAATAACACTATGTCACAGTGCTTATTGTGGAATTTCTCAATTCCGCTGCTTTATAAATGAATTTACCAATGTTTATAAGTACTTCTGAATTTGTTGACCTTAGTAACCTGTGAAATTTTTCAAAACTTGGCTCAATATATGTGTCACTTAATAAATACTCATTTCTGACATTATTATAAATTGACATATCAAAAAAAAAATGGTATTCGTCTTCGACAACCCCACTATCGCATAATTGACAAATTCTTAGATGTAAAGGAATACTCTGATGCCGACCTCCTGTACTGCAAGAGGGAGGATCGAACATCTAAAACGTGCCAATGCGTGAATGAATTTACTGTTACATCTTAAAGTTAAATATTTCTCTGGTTCTAGTAAACTTTTGTATGTATTGTAGATGCGTAGTTTGGGTTTACTTCTTACATTTATCAGCGCATTTACTGACTGACATACGCTGTATTACAAAATTTTTACTGACCTGGAATAGCATGGACGTTCTTCAAATCACCCGTCATTCTGACTGGTCTACAGATACTGCACTCTGATTCACCACAAGTTCTTGATCATAAAGAAGTATGTGTGACTTACACAGTAGTGTTCTATGCATGCCTTTAGCTTACGACGTTTATCTAAGATATTATTTTGGGTGTCTGTGGGTAAGATCAATTCATCCACCTTGGCTAATGCTGATTGTAGTTCCTCCACTGTGACTCCAGGAGTGCTGACATACGTCTTGAAGGGCACACATTTCAAGGAAAGTCTACCGAAGCGATCAACTATTTCTTGAGTGACTCTTTCTACTCTCTGTTACGCTCGAAAAGCCGAATCCATTTTTGACGAGTACGTTGTCAATGATGCCGTCATATATTATTATATAAACGATAGTCCCCTCTAGAGACGCTACCAACGCCACTTTTATCTGTATCCTTCAACGCATCTACTTGAAGTTGCTGCTGAACTTTAAACATTACCGAAAAGGCATCTTGCGGTTACAGTTCTGTGTTGTTATTGTTGTCGCGATGTCGTCCGGTTTCAACACAGGTCGATTAGGCATTATTTGTGATGATTTTTCCTATTATTATCATCATCAAAAATTATTATGAATATTCATAAATTATTAATATGAATGTTACAGAATATTAATACCTTTCGTTACAAACAGCGTCGTCTGCTTTGTGTAAATACCATCTGGAAACCCCATTGCTGTGATAATTATGATTATTAATAAATTATGATTATGATTAATAAAATCATATTTTACACATTGTAATCTGCTTATATGAACAACCCTCTGGAAACCCTGATGTAGTTTCACAATCTATGCCAAAATATACAAGTGACACCATGACCCATGTTCAGTCTACGGCGAAAGTGTGCAGTCTACGGCGCAAGTTACTACACAGTGTATATTATATATCTTTGTATAGATATTATAATTTTACCTACTGAAATACCTACAAATTTACTACATCGGATACCCATCATATTATGCAACAATTTGCATTCATTGTTGACCTTTGGGGATAGTTTACTGTTAAGTTTGACACAGAATCGCATTAAAAGCATTTATGTTCACTTTATAATAATCACTGTATCTCTCTCAGTTGCCAAGGCTAGGTTCCAGAAAAATGTTCATCGGCGGGATGGCCGTTGGCGGTCTGGCGACCATCGTTCTTGGGTAAGTCACGAATTACAACATTTTCCTTCATTTAATGACGTTTCAATACTTGACAAATCGACCGGTATAAGAAGATAGACAATGTAGCGTCACTACTGATATTGTCCTGTTTCGAGGTCACCGCTTTGCAAGCGTGGAGAATGTCACGAGTTTTTTTAATTTTATGTCATGCACTTATATCTGAATTTGTCAAAATCGCCAGTGTTCTGCCTTTACTCATTGCACTGAATGCTTCCAGCCAACCCCGACTTTGAAATGTGCAACTAAATCATATCTGTACTCCCTGGCCAGTGCAAATCCCTGAAGTTACCTGTCCCCTATCCACTTTTGGCGGTAACAAAAAATGTATTTGTTTTCTGGGTCGTTCACTCCAGACTGATTCATCCTCGTTCCTGAACGAAATGTTTGCAATGTATCATATAACCCAACCTCGTCCCATTGCTTTACGTTTTATTTCTTGCAGTTTGCTGGATGTGTTTGACTCACGTGCGGTGTTTATATCACTGTCTTTTATATCACGAATCATTGAAGCATTAGGCTGCTCCGCATGCATAACAGCGTCGTATGTCATTATAGTGAACGAATTCCCCACTGGAGTCGCCACAGCTTCAGTACGTATAGTATAAATAATATCACGTCGTTCGGTTGGGTGCAACTCAGTGTTGTAAATGTAATATACCTTTACGACCGTTTGCGTATGCCACAACGCATCAACCATATTGAGTGAAAAATGAATGAATACTTTTACAGCAAAGATCATTGTGAGTGACTCTGCCGTGTTGTTCCAATATGGCTCTGACAAAGCCGTCAACTAACGCATGCGCGTTAGCTACTCACCGAGTCAAGTAATTTTGCAGTTAACATCGCCAATACGGTATATGTGTTAAGGCCAAATTATGACAAGAAATGGGTGTTTCAATTCGCTAAACGCATCTTCCTTTCAAAAAGGGCTTCAAAGGGACATCAGTGTGCCCCTTTCTCGTGTCACAGCCATAGAATATAAGCACACACCATGAAGTATTGACGCACAGTACATTTAGCCAGTTTGATATATTGGAAACTGAATATTAATACCTTGAGTGTATTAAACACCTATTAAGGTACATTATTTCAAATTTGAGAATTTGTATTTTAAGGGACCGTCATATTTCGATCATCGCCTCTACAGCAATATCGATCTTTGGTCTACCCAGTCGAATGAAAATGTCAAAGTTTAATAGGTAGCTCCTGATATGCAGAGTTATGTCTTTCCAGTAGTGTCCGAGCAGAAAGGCTTGCTGTAGTGTCGTGATAAAAACAGGTACGCCGTCAGTCTGGCCTTTATACATCGTTAGAGATATCCATGTGTTATTTATGATTGGGGTGAGGGAAAGCTCGTTCGTCGCTTTCTGCTATTTTTAAACTCGTTCTGATGCGACCTTTAACGCAGTGTTCGAATGGGATATTTATAAGACATTCATTTCATCAACGTTGCTATTTTGTGTCCACAGGGAACCGTGGAGCTCTTTAATGGTCTTGGTTTTATAATCGGGCCTCCTCTAGGCGGCGCTCTTTATGACGTAAGTATATTAGTAGATTTAAAATCAAATTTTAATAATGCATGTAAAGTGGATAATTGACAATAAAAAAAGTTAAAATTGTATTAAAGGGTCTCAGAATGCGCCTGACGTATCTATCCAAACGAAGTTCTGGAACTTTTATTGACATGCGCAGATTTCTCATACGACTGTCCGTCAAGCCAGCGCGAATCAGTACCCGTTCACTTACACTAGTCATAAGTGGGCCCCAAGAAGACCACTTTTCGCAAAAAGCGACCATGTGTGGAGGCATAGTATTAAGAGAAGCAAGAACGATCTCTGTGAAGTTATTCAGCAAAAGAAATAACTTTTACGATGACATTTTCCAATATCATGATGATGTTCGAAGTAGGTATAGCGTAATCGGTTAACGGCATAAATAACTAAATAAATAAATATGTGCTATTTCATCCAAAAATTCATTAGTGATCGATCGCAGCAAATTTGCATGTATGCACGTATATCAAAAGGATCGTGTTAGTTAGAGAAGTCCTACACGGCATTTGCGGGGCACTTCTTTCACGTGACCTTTCCACAAAGATCCCATCAAACATCAGAATTCAAAACGCGTATTTCATATGATACATTGTCCTGCCACAGTGACCCTTATCGCGGTTGTGAAATATGGTTTTATTCGTGAAGCAGGCTTCAACATGCCACCTATATCAGTTGATAAATGGCATGATCTAAGTTATTAATATCCCATTGCGTCAAAGGATCATCGTGCTTATTGGCCTGTATGAATCACAAAAAAGGCGAAGAACTACCCAGTTGACTGATATTAAAAGAATAAACCAAAAGCATGTTTCAACATTTTACCTTCATTGCGCAAAAAATACTGTTTGATCAGTTTCTCGGTTTCAAACCTGTACTCAATTTCAGTGCGAGATTTCTCGGTCAACATATAACCCCTTGTAAACAACGTTTTCTGTTTTTGCCGATAGGCGGCGGGCTACATGCTCCCTTTCATGGTTTTGGGTGGCATCATGTTAATATTTACAGTTGTTAACTATTTTCTGCTACCGATACAAGAAAAGGGTAAGTGTGCATAATCATTAAAAGATTGGGTTTTTTTGAAAATTTTGAAATATCTTGCGGCGTGTCGAAGAGATTTTCTCTTTTGTAGTATGCCGTGAACTGCCGTTGGCGCAAAACGTTTTCCCAGAAGAAGCTCACTGTATTGTTTGTGTCTGGAATTGTGTAAAAAAAACGTCATGTTTTGGTGTATAACCGTATTTGTGCAGTTCTGCTAGCTCTGAAGTCCACATGACTCACTGTATCATATATGTAGACCTGAATAGTACGGTGAATTACTGTCTGGTACCAAAGCTATCATCTCTACAGACAGATACTCGCTCCCCATCTTAGTGACTTTTTTATGATTGCTTCCCATCAGACGATTCCAAGATTGAGACGGGCTCTTTACTTGAATTGTTGAAGATACCTGCCATTTTGATCACTGCCATGGCAACGTGTATGGGCGCAGTTGCTCTCTCGTACATGAACCCAACCTTGTCACTTCATCTAGCACCGGTAAGAAAATTGAAGTTTGTTCTCTAGACCTGTATTCTTTTCCATTGTTGTCGAGTTTTTATTTCATTGTATAGATTATTGTGTCAGTCAGCGAGTCCACCAGTGTTCTGAGAAAATTTCTTTTTGTTTCTTGTGGCCTCTAGCAGGTGCACTGATTGTTATGGTAAACAATACAGCTTGTCATTCATATGCAAAAATTAAATCATATGTTTTTAGGATTTAGGTCAAATTAAATATATTCATTACATAAATGAAATTTACCTGTTTCCCAAGTCGCGTTTGGAGAGAGCGTAAAAACAGAAATATACATTCGCCGCAAATTTCAGAGCACCGTCACATGACAGAGATACCGAAAAAGTTCGACGTATGCAAATACGGTAGTGTAAACAACTCAGAGAAGGCACGAAAACTTGAGCCAGAATAACAAACATGTATTTATTTCTGTATTTTCTGTTTTCAGTTCAATTTCAGCCTGACTGTAGTGGGACTCTTTTTCTTGCTGGTCGCCGTGTGCTACGCCGTGTCAGCCCCGATATGGGGTTGGGTGTCAGATCGCAGGGGCGTCCATGTAAGTAAACCCTAAGAAGTTCATGTTCAACCCTTTTTAAGGCAGTGTGCACTTCGAACCTGAAATACTTTAGTATTTGCCAACACTTTCCACGGGGAAATTTGCAACCATTCTCTTACCAAATCAAGAATGAAGATCAGGCATCACTGTGCACATTTTGGTACTCTAGAAACAAATTACCCGAACGTTACTGATGTCTTAATCTCGAAATGGCCACCCCAGGCCTAAACTGGAAGAAGCGTAGAGAGCGCCCTCGCGCGACGGATCTTTCAGTCTACCCCTGCCCCTATGTTAACTCTATGGGGAAAGTTATAATTTCGATTTTCACAAACACCATAGTTTACTCCAAGAGATTCAAAATGGACCCCAACAAACGGTACTCCAGAATAGCATTGGAAAAAATTTGACAGCCCAAACCATCTGTTCCAAAGGCGTATTTTACCAGCTTTGAAAATCACACGTCGACGGTCACAACGATAAACGAACTTATATGACCACATGTTTATTGTTATTGGACCGCGTTGTTCTAGCGTTGAATATGTCGACTCGATCATCTTCTAATACCTTACGCTTCACTGCAAGTATGCACATGTTATAGTCTATGGAGACCCATTATTTTCAAAATTATATGTATTTGAGATAAGCACCTCATGACCTAGTTTCGTCTCTCTTCTCTGTCAGGGTATAGCGAAGATAATAATGACCGGTGGCCTTCTCGGAGCCTGCGTGGCGTATTTCTTCGTTGGACCGTGTCCAATACTGGGGGTGCCAACGTAAGTGTGTTCAGAGTCTAGACTATGATGAACAGACAGAAAAACTGCAATACTACCCACTATTCCACTATTTATGATGTTGGACCAGTGGAGGTCATTTTGGCCCAGGCGACCATATCTGTATCGTTCCTTACTTTTCCTTAATTATATCAATATTATAACAATGATGTAATCTTTCCTCTCAATTATGTATGATTTATATACGTTGTACAACCCAAACTTTCTTCCCGAAGTTTCCACGCCTTAAATTTTAATACGACCCTTTTGTTCCACGTTTTTTTGCAGGTATCCGTGGTCAGTCGCTGTTTCCTTAGCCGTCTTGGGCTTCTCCCTGGCCGCTATCCTAGTGCCAATTCTGCGTGCCGTGTTAGAGACAACAAGGTGAGACCCTCTGCTTTATTCACTTGTCGCTTATGCATAATGACGATTGCACGTTGCCGTTGGTGTCGCACCTTTCGTAGGACAGACCTTAAGGATTTTATTTATAGTCCTAGGTTCCAGCTTTCAATGTCTGTTGATATCAGAATTTTCCACTAATAATGACACGATTAATTTTTTCTATTATTTGCCATTTCTGCTAATCAATTCAATGTCATGTGTTTACTGTAGGATGCACGGTCTTGAAGACAATATGGCGACCTACGGGATGGTGTCTGGCCTCTTTTATTCGATGTATTCTCTCGGGTAAGAAATTCTAAAATCACATAGTTTCTTATCAAGTAATCAAAATTAATCTGCCCAGTTGTACACAAGGAGCTCGAAAGTCAGCTCCATAATGGCGTGTTGCCATGGAAAGATAAAGCGAATAAAGTCTGGTTCTATTTTGTCGCTGCTTTTTATTGTATGACTTGTTGTCTGCCAAAATCAAGTGAAATTTCCCGCGTCACGTGATGTCATATAAGATCGTTGTTGCCTTCGATCACTGTCGCTCATACAAAGCAACCGGTATGTTATTGCGAGGAAAAAATACTGAACCGTACTATTCCCAATCCCCCGTTCCTATACGTCAATTTTGAGCCAAATGTAGGATGTAAATAAGCGTTATACTCTAAAACAGAGGGGAGCATATTGATCGAGCAATCTCGGAAACTCAACATTTCGCTCCATTTTTCCTTCCAGTATATTTGTTGGCCCTACTCTGAGTGGCGCCCTCACCGACCTCTACGGCTTCGGATGGGCAACCAGCATCAATTCACTGATGATGTTCCTGATGGCGATCGTCATGTGTGCCTTCACCGTACACACACGAAGGAAGAAAAGCGAAGCCGCCGAGGAGTCCTCCGACCCGACTCAGATGGGCTGGGTGAAATTAAAAGGAGTAGGTCATATAGAAACGAAACCGATCGCCGCCCAACAACAATAGAAATATCGAGGATGAAATACCTTGCTTTTTTACATTCTATGTTTCTGTTCGCCACGAAATTCCAAGCGATATTTACATGATGATATGAAATTCTATCTGGTGTAAATTATGTGATATTTGGCTTTTGCAAGTGTACTTTTTTTAACCTGTAATCTCTTGGGGATCAACTATCTTATTGAGGGCGCTGTTTTGACAGGGTCAACCTAACTTACTTTCACTATAAAGTGGTGATCGACCGGTTCAAAGTGTACCATTATAATGTGGTCTCAGGGAAGCAAGACCGTTGACATAAGGGGTCGATGTAGCTAGAACAACATTGATAAATGGTTTCGGAAATATTTAACCTAATTTGAAAGAGAAGGGCGATATACGCGAATTTGTACTATGTACTATTTTAGGCTCCCGCCCCTAATTTAAAATGGTATCTCCCAATGCCAAAGTAATGTATTTCCGTAAAGAGGAAGAATACAATATCTGACAGGTGAAATTCTACACCAAAGATTTTGATTTCACGCATAATAGTGTTAAGTATCTCGAGCCGAAGATATATATATATATATATGAACATATTTATGACGTCACCCTACTTTTAACGAATAGTCAAAGTGCTAGTAGTGTGTCAAAGGTCAAATCATGTCCAGTGTATATACGTGTATAGAACTAGTCTTTTACAAAATAGATATCTGGTATTTTTGAATAGTGTTACTTGTTTTTCATGTCATTTCACATCAAGAATTCTTTGCAATTGTATAGTGGTATTGAAATTTTTGCAGGTGGGTCTGTCTTTTAAAAAAAATATGTACTTCATTCGCCGTTGATTTTTACTGTCAGCTGGCTTTTGAGACCGTATGATTCAACATTAAATTAGAGGGGGAGTGTCAGCATGATTCTAGGTACAGTTGCCTTGGGTGTGATATCTTCTCTGAAAAGTTTACAAGTATCTGCCTTTTCTCGTCACAGCAGTTGAAAAACAGAACTGTCGGTCACAAAATGGCCAAGATACCTAAAATGTGCGTTGTAGAAACTTGATTTTCAAAATCTGCATTTATCAGATGCTTTTTAAATCTCTTTTTTACCCATCTTTGGCATTTTTCACAATTTTTACATATTCGGCAACAATTAGCAGGTGGACGAATCTTACCATTGTTTTCACGTAGGTCGCGGATGTGTTACCAAGTGCCACTGCTTGATCTGAAAACGAACCACAATCCTCTGCTTGAAAACCCAAATCAATGTGATTTGGCCAAAGAAAAACACATGCGTTTCTAGTAAGCCGACATGTCTTCTCTATAGCCGTCATTTTTTTTGTTTCTCATTTGAAAAAAAAGTCCAGATTTACCAAATTTCGCCTTACTCAAAGAGTTGTAAACAGAAAAAAACTACAAAAATTCAAAAGTTACCGACCGACCTATCTTTTTTAGACGTGTTACCGGAAAGAAACATACATCTTTTATCTTGGTCTAACCGACGGTCTTAAACAGGTATTCCTTTTAAAAGCTTTAATATTGACTTTTTCTGTCACTGTATCGTCATAGTGAGCAACGTTTAGCGTGAATTTGTGTGTTTTTAACAAACCTTCTGTAACAGCAAGGTCAAGACCCTTTGTTTTAATCACTGTAATTGCTGTAGGTGCGCAAAAAAGCCGTGTTTGAGTCGTGTGATTTTTCTGAAACACTTCATTTTACTGTGAAAGCACTGCTTAAATTGTATGGGGTTAAACTAACCTAAATATTTTATAGTCTATATAGGCTGAAGAAGCCGTTATTCTATGAATTCTGGTGGGAGTTCTGGGTATCTTCGCACGCCCTCTATCGATGCGACGATACGCATGTGGTTCGACATCTCAAGAAATACTATTTGCTTTCGGCCTTTCAGTCAAGTAATAGATGACGAGAATTAAAGTTACCTCGATGACGTAATTTACGGAAAACGTGTTTTTTAAAAAGTCTAATGTGTCGCAGTTTTGCTTACATTTTATCATGCAGTGCAACAGCTCATCGAGTTGGGAGCGCATTGCACAAATAAAAATTGTCGAGATCTATTCGTATTTCAAAGTTTTTAATTCATAGAGGGACTCTGACAATCTCTATTTTCTCGATTCTAATTGTTTGCGATGTCTTAAATCATTATCGGTGTCAAGAGTTTTTTTATTCTGTGTGTTAGACTGATTCACACATTGCGCCTTACAATGGACACACTAAAAACACAGTATGGTCATCCCATAATTACGAGAATTTTAGCGGCCTCGCCATTTAAAACTGACTGTAGAAAATTCGTCCATGGTTACAATGTAGAAAGACCCACCTCTGCAAGGGGGTTTTCAGACAATCATGATTTTTTTCAAAACAAATTAAGTGACCATAAAAATCAAATTTACAAAATTTTTTGTCTCTCAAAAGAGCGCCTTTACAGTAGGTTAAAGTATTGGTAGGATACTGCGTGATAGCGACCCTAATTCAGTGCAATTGATTCTCTTAATGTTTTTTTAAAGTATTAAGTTTGTGTGGTTTTAATTCTAGCTTTTTCTGTGCTCAAGAATCAGATTTTCACTACGATTTCTGGTCATTTTCGCTGTAATCGAGAAACGTCCTACATAGGCACACCTACTGTGACTTTCACAGCGAAAAAGTGTCACGTGGGAGAGGTCACGATGGCGGGGTCATCGTCTAATCCTGTGACGTATTAATCAGCGTGAGACCTCGAGAGTTTAAAGGTCACGAATGTGCAACGCTCAGATTTTAAAACTTCATCGTCCAATTATTGTAATATGATAGTATATATGTATTTAATTTCTAGCAGGATCACTTTTAAGCTGTAAAAATCACATTCAAGTAAGCAATAAAATCTTATTTTGGAAAATCAGATCAAGTCTATCTCGCGAGTTGTTTTTGGCCTGCGTATCAATGTTGTTTTATATTACATGCCTCATATATTGAACGTGGCGCCCTCTATGATTCAATGGTAACTTGTTGATGACGTAGCGGGCAGCATAGTTATCTTGTGACCTGAACTATTTTCGAACTGACATCTTTGGGATTTAAAGTTGATCAAATTACATGTTTTGCAAAGGAAATACGGTTTTCGGAAAATTATATATAAACATCGATAAACCACATAACAGTGATATATATATATATTATATATTTATATATATATATATATATATATATATATATATATATATATATGTATATGCAAGAGAAAAACATCGCTCAAACAAGGAGCTATGTACCCTTGAGACATGAGACCATTTGCTCTCCTGATGTCGGTCAAAGGTCAACTGCCTTCGGGCACATAGTCCCTAGTTTGGATCGAAACATAGTATATTAGCCTGCAAAATGTTCATCTGGCAGGTGAACTTTGCCAGCTACATCATCATCATCATAACCCCATCACACGCAAACTCATACAGCAGCTTTGAATTAGACATTTTCTCGTTCATTTATCAATTCATTTAAATGATGTTTATTAACGTAGAAGGTAATAGTAAAAGAGTTTCTGTTAAAATTATGAATCAACGTAAAATTGTAGAAAATGATGGCCACAACCAAATTACATTTTGAAGATTTGAACTTGGTTATGCCTCTGATATTGTCAGAATTACCGAGTCGTTCCTTACGACTCTTGCTTAAAGCCAGGGCCAGTAGTACCCTGTAACTTTTAAAGGCCTATGAGCTGCAACTCTGCAAAATTTGTCCAATCTCAAGCTACCTCCAATTTCCTTAGATATTCATCGCAATCTACAAATTGAACGATATAGTCATTAACTATGCCTCGACGACATTTTCTTGTGCAGAATAAGCAAGAAATTGAACAGATTTTTGTTCGTTTTAAATTTTCCGCCATTTTCATAGTCTTGCCATTTTAGGTGAAAAAATGGACAATTTTTTGTCAAAGTGGAGTGAATCCATTTCTCACCCTTTCGGTCTGTTGCACCACGTTATATTTTTAAAGATTCAATGCGTACATGCTCCATTTATGCTGTTTATCATGTAGTTGCATGGAGGCGGCCATATTTGGGTGCGGCTCCTGTTTATTATTTGTCTCACTGAAACCTCCCCATGCAGTCCCACTCAGTGGACAATTATACTGGAGTAAACATCTCTGAGTTAGAACATTTCTATGAACTAAATTTAAAGGGATAAAGTAGGCCATTTTTCATAAATTTTGTTTGATACGAGATACTATTTATTTTGTTTGACATGTTGAACGATACTGAATGAATGGGTGACCATCCATATATTCGGCCCCGGTTTTAGACAAATTAAAATAAACCATGGCGAAAATGAATTAATGGTCATGACCATTAATTCATTTTCGCGATGGTTTCATGTATCGTGTCTACAACCGCGGTCGAATATATGCATGGTCACCCATTCATTCAGTATCGTTCAACATGTCAAACAAAATAAATAGTATCTCGTATCAAACAAAATTTATGAAAAATGGCCTACTTTGTCCCTTTAATCTATAAATCATGAAATAATGTCAAAAGCTCATGTGCCTTTAATGAATTTCACTAATTTTGTTCTTAATGCCAACTAGAGTTTCTTACATTTATTAAACCTGCTAATGAATGTTGAGACACACAGTATTCAGCCGGTCGACTCGATAGAACGCACCTCGGGGACAGACATTCAAACTTTTACAATTCTCTTCTGATATACCACATGTGGAGGTTCATTTTAAAGCTCTTGGTGAAAGAAAACTTTTCACCGGCTTAGTTTTTAGAAATTCGAAAATTTGTATTTTCTCCATAGAGTTAACACAGGGATGGCGGCCATTTTCAATTTCTAATATCGGCAAATCTTGGGTAATTTGTTTCTCTAGTACCAAAATTTGCACGGTGGCCCCCTATTTTTATTCTTGATTTTGAAAGAGAATGGTTGAAAGATTCCTTAAGGAAAGTTTGAGCAAAAGTTTAAGTCTTTCACTTTCGAGGTGCATACTGCAGTGTTATTGTAGACAAGTGAATTCTGGTTCGGACTTCAATGCAAATGTAAACAATAACAGTGCGTCGTGTATAGACTCTGTGATGACCAGCTTAACAGTTAGTGTTCCGACAAGCCTTGGGTAGTAGAACATGAATTTGCCATGCCAGAACAGAACAAATATCGTGACAAAAATCATCAAAAAATACAGCTACTGGCCCTTTAAGGCCTTCATTCATGTCCCGATAAGGAAATTTCATGAGGCAGTAGGACGATTCAAGATTATACCGGTTCTATCACGGAATACGAGTAAAGCCTTGGCGTCACCCCTCGTTCCGTCTCTCATCAAACGTTTTTATTGCAGAAGTAATTTCAAAGTTACTGTACGATTTATTACAGCTATTGTTACTCTTTTGCGATTTAGACAAAAAGAGATCAATTAAAAGCTGAAGGCACCCCCAACCCCGAAGAGGCCATTACGTTTTACTATATACCATTGGCGACCTAGGTAACATCCATGTTAAAAAAACTATACAAAACAAAAACGGTATGGATACCCTAATAACGGCTATGCTTACCACTAGGTTATCTGTCGTAATCAGGTTTAGTTGGTAATCCATATACTTTTACAAAGGTAATGTTCCACGTTGTTATTTCCAATGGTGTCCACCAATTGGCCAATTAGCATATGCTAATAAGCAACTCGATAACTTGTACGTTTGATTAGCAACTCAAAATCGAAGTTGTCTAATTGACAGGCGCGTCATCCGGATTTTCTCTGTAACATTTCAGTAGGCAACCAACAGTAAATATGATATTTGAATTAATAGTCATATTTTTGTTCCCAAATCAAACCAGAAAGGTACACGTTTGTCTGTAATTTATTAGTCGGTCGTAGTTACCATAGCGATGTCAAAACCGGGCACTTGTCGTGACGGTTTCAGAACGCAAAATAAAGCTGCGAAGGATATAGAAATGATCCCACGTCACGTAGATCGGAATT